>NC_056586.1:27013703-27019902 GCF_018340385.1 Cyprinus carpio | reverse complement strand
CAACCTGACTGTCACCTGGGCCTGCACAACAGCTTCTGGAATGGAATCAGAGTTCATCAGCCCCGAAGGTCTTGCATAGAACACAGTGGTCATTTCACTCCCTCTTCGGCCTCCTCTGTTGGGGACTTCCGGCATGTCATTGGGGGTGATGTCAATCAACTGGTCACCTCTGCTGCACTGGGGCCAACAAGTACTCCACTGCAATGCGCTTCCCTGCAATAATTTTTACCACATTGTTAATGGGGGAGAGGACACACATACACACACACAAACAAACAAACAAATACAGGAGAGAGAGAAATACTCCAATGCTCAGCATTTCCCTGTGAGATATCTTACCAGTGGTTTTCTCCCTGGAGGGGTAAATTCTGGCATCAAATGCCCCACCAAGGCCCCGTTGGCTAATGCTGTTTAAAATGGAGACATTGTGCAGACATCAAATGTCCTGAGGCCGGAGGCCCCCCACCACAGATACAGCTTCTTTTGTCCGGCTCATGTTCCACCTTGAGGCCCCTCTAACATGTACATTTGTGTGTGCATGGCATTGCATCTCCATCCCAAAATGAAATGCCAGAATTCAGTCACAATCTCTTTTCAACGAGTGCTTTCCAGGAAAAATAAAATAAAAAAAAATAAAAACAAAATATATAAAGACAACTATATAATGCAAAATATATTTATATATATATATATTTACTATATAATGAAAGTATAAAAAAGTATAGTATGAAAAAGTAAAAACACACAAATCACAACACTGCTATAAATTAAAGCCAGTCTAAATAAATAAGTCTTAAGCTTAGGCCTTAAAGAGGCCCAAGTCAGTGATTGTACGTAATATCAGCAGGTAGCTGTGTTCCAAAGGCTTGGCCCAGCTACAGAAAAAGCCCGGTCGCACCCCCAGAGTCTGTACCTTGTCCTAGGGACTTCCAGCAAAAGTTTGATTTGTTGATCTAAGAGCCCTGTTTGATTGACGCAAAGTTTAACATCTCGAGGTAGTACGGGTGCGAGGCCATTAAGAGCTTTATAAAACAAACAATGAAAATCTTTAAAATACCTTAAAAAGAAACTGGAAGCCAGATGGAGCGAAGAAAGAATTGGAGTAATAGCTCACGTTTTACATTGTGTTAGTTAGAATACGGCTGGCTGCATTCTGCACCCGCTGAAGCGCCTGAGGGTGACTGTGAGGATTATCCAACATAAGCGCTTACAATAGCTATTCCTTGAACTAATAAAAGCATGATAGCTTTCTCAAGGTCCGAAACAATTTAAAAATGTTGACCTTGGCCACTAGACGTAGCTGAAAAAAACTTAGCTTTTCCACTACACGGTCAACTTGTTTATCAAATTTCAGGCTACTAGCAAAATGCTACACCTAGATTTCTGATAGTCGGTTTGAAGTTCCCCGAAAATTGAGGCATATTAGGGTCACAGGTTGCAGACTCACCAACTCAAACATGATTCAGTCTAATCTTGCATTCAAATTTAATCCTCACCCGGAATTTCACATCTAACCATTAATTTAATGTCCATCAATGCAATTCAAATTAGTGACCCGAATGCATCAGTGTTTGTTGGACTCCATAGGCAAATAAATTTGCAAATCATCAGCATAGCAGTGATAAGCTATGTTATGCCTGGCTATGATGGACCCAAGAGGCAGCATGTAGAGCGAGAATATAAAACCGGTCCGAGAATAGAGCCCTTGTGGTACCCCACAGGAGAGAGAAGTAGTAGAGGAGGATGAGTTTTTCAATCACTACACAGAAAAGGTTTCTGTCGGTCAAATATGACCGAGAACCACTGAAACGCAGTACCCTTAATGCCAACATAGTGATTGAGGCGAGACAGAAGGATTGCATGGTCCACTGTATCAAAGGCAGCCGTGAGATCGAGGAGCACTAAAATAACAGGGCTCTTGACATCAACAACCGGGCTATTATCGTTGTGCACCTTTAACAGTGCAGACTCAGTACTATGTCGCGATCTAAATCCTGATTGAAATTTCTCAAACAAAGAGTTATTTTCTAAAAAAGATTGTAATTGTCTATAAAAACAACTTTTTCTAACCCCTTTTGAGAGAAAAGGCAGATGAGAAACTGGTCTGAAATTAGACAAAACTGAGGGATCCAGGTTTGGTTTTTTAAGAAAAGGCCTAACCACAGCGTGTTTGAACACAGCAGGGACAGATCCTGAGCTAAGACATTTATTAATAAAAACCAACAGGAAAGGCCCACTGTGGTAAAAAACTCTTTTAAAACAATTTAGTTTGAACAAAGTCCAAGGGGCAATTTGTAATTTTCATTTTTGTGCACTACTTCATTAAAAAATGATAGTGAGACTGGTTCAAACTGTTCAAACACAGCAGAATGTGCTGCAAGCGACAACTGAATCAGTTTACCGAACTATTAGTCGTGAGTTGTCTGACAGACTCCACTTTATTAATAAAAAAGTGAAGAAATTCTCACAAGTGGAGACTGAGGCAATCTGGTCAGAGAACAAAATATGTGGGTTTTACGACAGAATTTATTGTATTAAACATCACCCTTGGACAATGCCCACTATTAATGATGATATTTGACATAGTTTAGATTTTGCCTCCTTTACAGCCCTTTGATAGTCAAAAAGACAGCCCCTTTAATATTTCCAAAGACACATGTATTTGATAGTCAAAAAGACAGCCCCTTAATATTTCCAAACGCTTGCCTAAGGGTGCGGTGGCATCATTTAGCCAGGGATCTGCTCTTAACTTAGGAGATCTTTGTTTTGTAAGGAGCCACTCCTATAACGTCTAAAATTTCAGAACAGGTGGAATTAAAAGATGAAAGCAGGCCATCAGGTGCTATTAGAAAAGACAGATTCACTAAGGGCATAAAGTTCAGGTGTCCCTAAAAGCAGCAGAAATTCTTCAGTGTTGAGGAAGTGACAAATAACGACGATAACATGGCGAAGCAATAGGACCTGCTGGCTATTGAAGACGGGACTGGAAATTCAACAAATAATGGGGAAATGATCTGAGATAGCAGTCTCAGATATTTCAGTAAGGGAGATGGAGAGCCCATGAGAACTAATAAGGTCCAAAGTGTGTCCAATAAGATGTGTGGGTCGATCCCCGATTGATGTAAATGGAAAGATGACAAAAGTCGTTTAAAATCAGTGGCCAACTGATCAGAACGGGACAACAAAACATGGATATTAAAATCACCACAATAAAAAGTTTGGTCATACTTTGGGACAACATCAGCTAAACATTCGGAAAACTCTTGAATAAATTCTTGTTGTATTTTAGGTGGACGATAAACAACAGCACCCAACACAGGGAGTGTAACCTCAATTAAAAATAGCTGTATGCTCAAAACAAGAATAATCATTATAATAATACGAATTCGATTGTCGATTTAAACTTGTTTTTTTTAAAATTGTAAACCACGCCCCTAACCTCGCTCCTCCGCGACCCCGACACTCGCGGGGAGCTGAAAAAAACCGCACCGAGGTGGGAGGATCTCTGTAAAAGGCACTGTTGTCACCTGGTTTTAACCCAGGTTTCCGTCAACAAAAGAAATCCAAAGAGTGAGAAATAAAAAAATCTTTCAAAAAATGAAAGTTTTGTTAGTTAGCGATCTAGTGGTTGATCAAAGCAACACGTAATGTGTTGAGGCCAGACTGCTGGGGAGATAACGTTACGTGCAAGCGGGCGATAGATTCTCCTTTACAGAATGCCGTTTGCAGATCCTTACGGGCCGTCGGCAAGCATGTATATACTCAGACCATCAGGAACAATGGGTTGAAGCCACGGTAGCAGTATTCTGAGGAACACTTCACAGCGCAAAACGTCGTACTCTCGAGAGAGCACCGTGAGACTGCGAGGATCAGATTCCGAAGTCAGATGTCAGGTAGGCTCTTCTTAATCTGACGAGTCCTACCGCCTGCTCCGCCCACGCCGTGGTCTGCTGGCGCTTCCTGCGCTTTCTGTAGCGGTTGGATGGCAGGTAGGTACAAGCAGGGGCACATGCCACGGGGTGCGAAGGTCCGGATTACAGTAAATGGTGGCGGCATCTTAGACTGTCCACTAGAGCCACGAGTTGTAGTTTTACCACATAAATCCCTTATCTTCAGAAGAGTGTTCTGCGATCATATACATCCATGCAGCCGTTGTCCCACAATGCCACCAAGCCAATTTTTTGGTTGATCTGAAAAACAAACAGAAAGGAAAAAATAAAGCGACCTTCTCACAAGCTTAGTAATTATACATTTCTTTTGATTTGTTTATGGTACATTACAATATATATAACACCAAATGCACATTTTTCATCATTATGTTGAAAATTCTTTTCTGGCTGAAAATAACACCTCATGCCTGAAAACCTTCATGTATTGTACATTTCTTCGTAGCATCCATCTTCAGGATTCGGCCATAGGTGGAGGATAATCACGTCCCCTTATCATGGGTTCTGAGGATGTTGGTTGGAGTGGACAGTTCTCTAACCACTGGGTGTGAGTGGGAAGTAGTCTGAAGGGTGCGGTACATAGAAGGCAGGTGCCGTTGCAGATTGGACCAGTAGGTAACCTTGCACAAATGTGTATGCTAACAGTGCCGAGAATGACACGGATGGTGCGTCCGTGTCCCACTCCCCCACCCGCGCCCCACTGTGGACTTCCTCTTACTGCGTACTGCCAGCAAGATGAGGAGGCATGTTACCATGGATCTCTTTGGTCTCGAAGGAAAAGTCACTACCTTTCCTGTACGAGAGGGTCAGCACCGCTGGAATATCTTGGTCGTTGCACATCCAGTTGTTTGTAAAAGGAATGTTCTTGAGCTCCGTATGGCATGTAACTTGGCAACCTGCTATGGCACTGCAGAGGAATAGTACCTCACCCACGTAACTTGGTAAATAGTCTAGGAATATCCATGGTTGAAATCACCTCCCTGATCTTTGTCGGGTAGATTCAACTGAATTGTTATTAGCATCTTCATGGACCAACATGTGGGTGTTTCAGAGGAAAATGCACCCAGTACATCCCTCATTGTTGTGTGTGGATTGTATATAACAAAGACTCACATTCAGATATACAAAAAAAGCAGACATGGTTGATAGTAGTGTGAAAATTGTTTTTGAGGTTAAATAGTTTTCTGCAGTATAATATGTTCCTACTTGCAAAAAGAATTGCAAAATAGCTTTTGATGTATAAATTATGTAAAAAACGTTTTTAATATAAAGTAGAAAGATTAATTACCCTTCCCCCCCCCACGGAAAGAGAAAAAAGAATTGTTTAATAGTGATAGTGGGACAAACAAAAAAAAGCTATGTCATATAAGGTAGATACCTGGAATAAATAAATGATTTCAATACATTCAGCAAAGAATCACCCAGCCATGACTGATAAATAACCTAGGGAATGGAATACTTGGAATAATTGAAATATGATGAAATGAAATTCTTGCACAGATATAGAAAAATAAAAAACTTATAGATCCGTTATAGTAACGGAAGTACTGGAGGCTTAACTAGACTGTTACAGTTATGCTTATACTGTGTTTAAGTTAGCTTTGCCCTTGACTACGCTAAGCGTTTATTTAGAAACACACTCAGTGAATAGAATCTTTATTCCAAAAGTCAAGAATTAATGTATTTTTTTGATAACAAAATAGGTAAACACGAATGTCACGGATTTGTATTGGATAACGTTCCCTTAGCCTTGAATCTCCGGATAGCAGATGTTCAGTGACAGTGAGTTACATACAGCTGGAATATCATGAAACTCATTCAGCCAATCAGCGACGAGATTGGCATGTCAAATCGACTGCTGTTTGGCTCTTTCCTCTTGGTAAGAACATGATTGCCTCCTTTGCCCCACTCTGTTTTCGAAAAGTTTCGGTGGTTGCGTTATTAAGTTTGTTGAGTTTCGGATTTGCGTTAGGACCTGTTTGGATTGTTTTAGTAGGTGTTCGGACTTTCGTTTCTGACTTTGTTAGGAAGTGTTGCAACCTTGTGCGGAAGTATTCAAATGTTGTTAGGAAGTGTTCAGCCGGCCGATCGTTGGAAGGTATTTGGAAGGTATTGACGTGTTTTCTTTTGTTTGTTTTATCTAGGGTTAAGTCTTGTTTTCCTGCAGCTCCTTTTAGCACATTTTAGTTGAATGTCATTTTTATGTAGTTCTTTTTAGCACAATGGCGTTGAAGCTCATTCTTAAACCCAAC
>NC_056586.1:27012516-27012717 GCF_018340385.1 Cyprinus carpio | reverse complement strand
TTTTTTGGGGAGTAACGCAATATTGTAATGCATTACTTTTAAAAGTAACTTGCCCCAACACTGTATTTAAGTATAGTCGACAAAACCGCCAAGTTAAATTAACTTAAATATGTAAGTTTTGGTAGACTCCATTACTCAATTAAATTGAGGCAACGAGTTTACTCAATCAATTTAGTTCAGTCAACTTATTAGGGTTTTCAG
>NC_056586.1:27001897-27012245 GCF_018340385.1 Cyprinus carpio | reverse complement strand
TTTGTTAATCATGTAGAGAGTTTTATTCAACTTGACACGCTCATTTAAGGTTCGGTTGGATTACTTCATTTTGATCTAGTTGTAGTTTGTATTGTATTGTATTTCAATATTTTATAACACGTTGTTAAAATCGAAAGTTGCAGCTGTTTTATTTAATGAGCTAACATGAACTAAGACCTGGTTTAAAATCAGAACCGAAATGGATGTCTTCCTCTCAACATACAATCTTGAGGCAAACGACCCTAAGGATCTCATTATCTCGACAAAAGGTGATCTCTGGCCACAACAAATATGACGTTCCCACGAGTAATATTTGTGGCCCTTGAACATATTAATCACTGTCCCACGAGTTATTCTGTTGTGCCACAAACAAAACTAAGGTGGAACCAACATATCCCTCTCACGGCACGTGGTAAGAGCAAACAAATCTGTCCTCGCATTACCCGGGTCTCCTCTCCCAAACACCTGGTCATACTTGAATATAGATGGAAACCATTCAGGAAATGAATTATTTGCTTTTGTTCACAGGGGGAATTGCACAGATTATTCAGTTAAATCTATGATAGGCTATGTTAGGATTGTAAATTTTTTTACAAAATGGAAAATATTTATGTAAGTGTTAATTTTAGTTCCTAATATTTTGTTTGATGTACAGATTGAATATCAGTAAAGATAATGAAACACCCTTTTTTTTATTTGCAAAGTCTTGTTATTCATTAATACCATTCATACATGTTTGAATCCACAACATAAAATAGCATAAATATACAGTAGCAAAAATAAACATAATAATGTAAAATGTATTGCATCACTGATATATTATTATTAATACTTGTGAGTGTAGATGTGTGTGCATATTTTTTTTTTTTGCATGTGCATGGTTGTACTTGCAAGTTTGAAGTTTTGTGTCCTTGATCCGATCACACTGAACTTCCATTAAATCACCACAGAGGTCATCTTCCACAACAAGACTCTCACACTACACAGTACACCCTGGAATACATTGCTCCATTGCACCAATCACATTCACCTGAAAACAATAATAACACACAGCTGCAACCAATTACACACACACAGCACAATCATCAGACATGCTTTATAAGCATTGGACTTCCTTTAGCACTGCAGAGTATTGTTCTGCATATCCCTCCCTAGCGATAGCTCGATACCAAGCCATTCCATGTTTGTTTTTCATAGTCTTGTTTCCGTTTATAGTTTTTCATAGTCTTGTTTTTCAGTTTATAGTTTTTCACAGTTTAGTCTTTTTCTTGCTTTGGCCCTGTTACTCGTGTATTTGGACCCTTGGCCTCTGGATTCGTGGACTTACCTCTCTTGCTTGGCCCTCACGGATGTTATGCGCTTAAAAAGAGCCACAAAAACATGCCATAGGAGTTAATCTTGGTTTCTTGCCCTCTATATATACCTGTTTGCGATGTAGGGAACGAAATGGCATGTTATGATGGCACGTCCCTGTCCAATAAAAGCTTGCATGTATGGATCTCTGCCGCGTCGGCGTGTCGTCGAGTCGCCCGTTACAGGTGTGTGTATGTGTACGCAATATAGTATATTGCATCCCCCATAAACTATCCACAGCCTACATAATTATAGGCCTACACGAAATAAATAGATATCAGATTCAATATAATTACAGGTCATAGGACCAAACAACATAAAGGCGCCGTTTGGCACATTTAACACTACATGTAGTTGACAGATGACAGCATGGCTCAGCTGAGAAGCCCACACGAGTGTCAAGGCCAGCTAGGGCATGGCTGATGACGTGAAACAGACAGTGTCCGAAGCTTCTGCAAGATCCGAAGCGCAAGTGTTTCGAAAAACAAAGAGCGAAGCGTGATTCGAAACACCCATGTCACATGCGACACGGCTAAATGAAGCCTTGAAGTGTTTCACAAGTGTTTCGACAGGTGGCATGGTCCGCCAGATCAGCATTTGATGGACCACGATCGGGTACAGACAACTGTCCACACACTCTATATAAAAGTGAAGTCAGCGCATCTTGGAACTGCGTGGAGTTTGGGAGTAGGATTTTCTTCAACGGCTGGAGAAAATGTATCTGTACAAAGAAAGAAGTAGATAAAGTACTTCAACAGCAGAGAAAATGTAATGTTTTTGAATAAAAAATCTCTAACCAGTGAGACATTGTGAAGCTGATGTATTTTATTACTATTCAATTTTCGCACGCAAAACTCAACGATATGCCACAGGAGAAAAGCCTACAGGTTAACACGCTTCACGATATTAGAAAAATACAATAACAATCAACAACAACACATTTTTTAATGGCTCATTGTCAACATTTATTTCAGATCCAGCACCTGGCCAAAGTGAACCCATAGGTGTCATAACAGAGACAGGGTGTCGGATTGATTCGAAGCCTGGGACAACTATATGGCACATGGCTTCAACTGTTTCATTTGCTTCACTCGAAGCCTAAATCTGCCTACCACGGAGGGGATTGTGTTTCACATGTAACTAAAACGTCTCAAAATTGCAAAAGGAATATAGCTCAAATATTGTTGCAAGTGAAATTTGTAGGTGTATTTCCCGTTTTCTGTTCCTCTTTTCACTTGCAAAGAATTGGGCCCATTCCTTTGTGCAGCTGACTTTTTGCTAATGTTGCTTATGAACTATTAAAAACGGTTATTAAATGAATGTTTTTTTTTCATAAATGTTTTAAAATGTTGACTTTATAAAGAAAACATTCCATTTTATAATGTTGCAAACACTATATAGGAACATGAATTTTGAATAGGTCTCTGAACGTCTAAGGAAACAAGTAGTAAACTTATTTAAGCGGCAAAATAAACAAAATAACTGAATTATGATATAAAAGACAAATATACCAATTGTCTTTGAGTATTATTTTCTGGCAAGAAACGGCCAGCAAGTCATACTGATTACTCAGTCAAATTATTGCCACAGAGTGTGACCGTGAAGGGAGGGCATCCTTCCTATATTATGAATCTCATCTCTTCGAATTTTTTTTTATGTCTCTCTGGGCTAATGATGGTGGTCTCAAAACACATTCTTAGACTTACTTACTCATATTATTCTATTCTTGGCGATCCCCCTGTCGCATTACCAACACCCGTTTACCCTCCATGCCAAATCCATAGTAGAAATAAGGATTGTGTGTGCTCTTTACTGTCACACACATCTAACGATCAATAGCTGTTCTTTGTTCTATTAAATCAGCAAAGAAGCATCGCACAGCTTCGAAGCAATCTTAGAAAATACAAAATATAACACAATATTCAATAAGTGTATCATATTAAAAACATACCCTTACATATTTTAAAAAAGAATGTTGGATGAGCGTCCCAACTAGAGCAATTCAGAAATAAAGTATTTCAAAAATGTTTTTGTGCAGATGGTATATTCCCCCATGTTTTTGTCCATATATGTCATCAGTTAAACTGATTAATCCTATATTTTTTATTTTATTATTTTGCTATTTAGGGAAAACCATTCAATAAGCAATTTGCTAATGCGAGAGCATAAATATAGGAAATGTTCAGTAAAATTGCCAATCAAATAGAGGTAAAAATGTTGATACACTGTGGTTATATTCAGAATAAAGTTCCAACAGAAATCAGCAGAACAAAATGAGCTTTTTATTTAGATTCATGAAAAAGTTTCACAAAGCATATATAATGTTCATTAGCCTGTGAAGAGATTTTCTCTGTTTGGTTTTTACAACCCGCATTATACACAGTCATGCTCAAACTTGAATTTTGCAGTTTGTGTTTTTTACAAGTTGCTAGATAAGGACTATAAACATACTGGATAAGATCCAGGTTTATCATTTAGAGACCAGTTTTCTACATATCTAACAATTCAATTGGGTTTTCTTGTCCTGATCGTTCTTTTGCACCCTGCCTTAAAGTCAGATGATCTTCAGCAAAAGTCGTCTCAGCACCAGCAGCAGAGGACTGTTTAAGCTTCTTCTTATACTCATCACACATGAACACAATCATAAGGAGAAGTAGAGGGAAAAAAAACAAGACAAGCTGTTTTAGATAAACCAGGTAGGCACTGACAGTCAGACCGCTATAAACCAAAAATACCGTCGAGCTATTCAAAAACTTGTCATTACATAATCACAGTAAGTTCCTTACACACGTTCCTACTTACCGTTACTGCATAAAAACACATGCAAACATGGGATGAAACCAACATATGAAAAAAAGCCAGGATTATGGTTATAATGACCGATGATTTCAGGAGCTGCTTTACACTTTTGAAGAGTTTGATTAAGTATTCCAATTGCTATGTACTGAAGATGCAATGATCAGAAAGGGGATGAAGCCAAGTGGTAAAATGATATGTGACCAGCCGAAGTAGACATATCAAATTTAAAGGAAGGAATGCTGCGGCCGATGGATGAAACCCACCAATTATGCAGATGATCTTGGCTTTAAGTAAGAGTTCGTTTTATTTTGAGCCCAAACAACCATCCATGTGCACAGGCATCGGTCCAGACTGATAACTTGCTACAAGAAAAAAAATACTAGCAGACCCAGTTTAGTGGTTAACATTAACTGGAAAATGTATTCAATAAGTAAAAGATCCACACGGCCCAAAGGCTCAGAGAAAAAATATGATTGAAGACAACGCCTGAAGAGGAAGTCTGCAATCGCCAAGTTGAGAAGCCAATGGAGTTGACCAGTCGTCTTCATTCTGCAGCCAGTCAAGAAATATGACAAGCCCATTTCCAATGAGACCCCAACTACAATGGTGGCAGTGAAAATGCATAAATACAAAGATCCCAAAAGCATGAAATCCCTTTGCTGCATAGTGGTGTTATGTGCTGTATCTCTGCGGTCATGTTTTCAGCTTCAAAACTGGTGTTCTCTACACAAAGAAAAGAAACAGACCCAAAGGTCGATTAAGGCTCTGTTTTGAAAGGCATCCATCTTATCGTTGTGGTGTTTCTGGTGCCAAAAAATTTTGCATGCAGTTACTCACACCAAAATGTATTTGTTGACACTGCTGGTGACAAAAACCTAAAAATAAAAACCTAAAATTAAGAGAGTGTTTCAACTTCCAAGCATACTGGATTAATTGATCGATTCTATAGCATCACTGAAGGAGGAGAGGACAAACATAAAAAAAAAGTTTTTTTTTATGGAGTATGAAACTCTGTTACTGACTCTCACTTATGGCCATTGCTGTGGGCAATCAATACATGTACCAGACATTGAGTTTCACAAACAAGATTCAATTTCATGCCACTTGATATTTTGAGAAATTATTACTAATTGTGACAGAGTGGTTTCTGAAATGAACTGTGATAAAAACTATTTATCAAGGCACCAGCAAAATGGAGGAGAGGAGGAATAGATATTGAAACTGCTTGCGGATAATTCAATTGGAAAAAGTAATCGGGTGAAATCTATGATCGTGAAGTATGCAGTGTGATGGATGAATGATATGAGGTATAGTAAAACATGAATTGCAGTGTTACACAGTCGAGTACTGCTGAATAAACTACATTTAACAAAATGTTTTGTCTTTTCAAGTGTGATGGGTCAGGTTTTTAGTATTCAAGATGAAACTTTGCATTTTGCAGCTTTATATCCATTGCTTTGGCAATCAGTGTAGTACCAGATATGTATTTATTTATTTACATTTATTTTGAAAGGGACCATGCACAATTTTAACATAAATGTTTCTGCATTTTATACATATATACCAAGTTGTAGCCAATGGCTGCTTCTAATCTAGTTTTCATAGTGTGCAAAGAGTTTAGAAAAGAGATTCCAGATTTCATGACTTGATTTTTTACTGAAAAAAAAAAAAAAATAAATTACTAATTATGAGAGATGTGTGTGTGAATGAACTGTAGATAAAAGCAATAATGCACAGAAATGTCTGGAAGTTTGAAAAACTATTGTAAGGAAGAAAACAAAAAGAAGTTTTCTGTTTGCTGTGTAAACGTGGTTAAATTCAATAAAAGAAGACCAATCAAAATCAAGAATGCAAATATTTCCAAAGTAGTCACGATTTCCATCAGTTTTTAGGTTATATTTTTGAAGACTGTATTTGAATAAAATTCCCTAATTAATATAGGCGTTGTTACCAAAAGTTTATTTAATACCTTCCTAATCCTGTAATCTGCTTCCAGTTTTTCATTTATTTTGAAGAATAAATATCCATCTTCAATTATGATAAAAATTTTACATTGTTTTTTTTATTTTTTCATGTACACTTTATATTATTATATTAATGCTAACATATTATATTATTATATTGATGATGTAAATGTTTTTGTCTTCTTTTTATTAAGTTTACTTACCTTAAATGTTTTGAGTAATCAAATTAACTAAAAAGTAATTTTAACTCATTACAAAAAAAAAAAAAAAACCTTACCTATTTAAAATCTCATATAAGCACTGAAACAATTAAGTAATAGAAAAAACCATTGCTATTGACATGTTCATATCATTTTTACAATATTACACTGTATGTATGCACATTACACAGTTTTTGCATTTACTACACTCTAGAGATTTAAAACATGTAAAAAAAAACACTACCCCATTTTTTTTTGAGGCTATTGATGTACTGCGACAAAGCGAGGTCTTGATCTGTCTCTGTCTTCTGGGTCCTGTTGACAGACTGTTGGTTTTATAGCAAAACAACAAAAGCCTGGTATTACATCACTAAAGGCTGATTTGAACAGTATTACTGATAAAAGGGCCTAAAATGTAAGGGTAGCATCAGCACACACTGATTTGTTTATGTTTTCTTAATGGAGGGGAATCCATATTATCTAATGCACATTCCTTATTCTCATTATCAGATATAAACCATTTGCTCTACCTCTGAGAGATCTGGATAAGTGCAAAAAGATCTTGAAACCTCCCTGAAGCACGCCACACCTGCTCAGCTGAGATCAAGCCTTTTTCAGAAGCTTAGTAGGATCATACAGTTCCAGAATAATATACTAACTAACAAATTACTTACTCAGAGAGTCTTCTTTTTAACAAAGGTTTAACGCATCACCATTTATAATGGCTTCGCTTTATTAATTGACAATAACTCATAAGCAATAAAAAATATGAAAGTAACAGCGATTAAGTCTTCACCATCGGAGTGCGGACCACATGCACAACTCTCCCTCTGCCTTTATAGCCTTGCATATAAGTTAGCATTAAATCCCCCTGCATCCCTCCTTATTTGGTAATCACATGTATTCATACACACACATAAGTACATGAGCGTTATCACAGAATGTTAATACAGAATGTCAAAAAGTCCAGAATGGAAAAATTGCATGGGCTATTATTAGCAACACACATAAATGCTCGTATATAAAAAAACATCACATCATTACATTTCTCAAGCATAATTATAAGTGTGAGGTCACAACTGCATGCTAATATAAGTAAAATTAGCACAGCTAGGTAGAGGTTCCCTCTTCACCCGCTAAATGAACACAAAGCCACATAGCAACTTAAACCAACAAAGATAAAACACATAGACATGGGGAACAAAAGAGTTTGATCAAAACCACATCTGAAACATGTACACAATAAAACTACTCCTTCTCTATATATATATATATATATATATATATAAAACATACAAAACCATATCCACATATATCTACAGATATTATATTAATTCCCCTTGTTCCCTTCTCTTTCTATGTTTTGTAAAATTGTTGTTAGGAAGAGTGCGTGGGTCCGGTACCAGGTTTCAGATGTATATTAAGATAAGTCAAAAATTGATTCCAGATGACTGTAAATATAAATATATTTTTCTTGTTTGTGTATGCTATTTTCTCTAATGCCATATATTCTATAAGAAGGTTAGTCCAGTAGCATATATGTATACATTTTTTTGATTTCAGTTTAGCAGAAAAAGTTTTGGGGGTGATAATTAGAGAGAGATGAGGAGCCGGATTTTTGTATTTAATCGGAAGATTATCAATTTCTGAAGTATTCCCCATTAAACAAAGTGATGGAGACAGAGGAATCCTACAGCCCATAATGATGGAAAGTTTATTGGTTACTAATATCCAAAATGAGCAAACAGGTTGACAGGTCTATGTGGCATGCAAATAGTCATCAGTGGTACCCAGTGTGCATTGTGAGCATATATCTGTCTAAGCTTAGCGTTTGATGTGAGTCCTGTGAATCATCTTGTATACTGTATTAGTTGGTAGGTTGTATTGCTGGTCATAGAAAATATATTACTAGAGATTTCTTTCCAGAATTCGCTGTTGGGGGAGAAAGCCAAGTCATTTTCCCATTTAGCAATTGGTAAAAGTGAGTGTTGTATTGGTATTTAATATAAGTTTATAAAGTTTGGATATTATTTTTTTTTAATTGGTGAGTTTCATTATCTCTTCCATCAACTGGGAGGGATGCAGTGGGTTATTTATTACATTAATCTTAGATTTGATTATGGATTTTATTTGTTGATACTGGCGATACTGTTCTCCCCCAAGACCATACTCCTGGACTAGTGTGTTAAATTATACAAGTTGGTTATTTTTAAAATAAATGATAGAGGTGTGTTATTCCTTTTTGTTGCCATGATTAAAATAGATAGGTTTGCTGTAAAGTAGAAAATCAGGGTTGAGCCAGATTGGGGTGTATCTACATGGTGATAGTGATGAATTATTAATTTTATTCACTTTCCACCAAGCTGTCAGAGTTGTCATAGTTGTAGTGTTCTTAAAGTAATTCATTTTCTTGATTAAAGTTGGCAGGAAAGCGAGATCTGCGATTGAGGTAAGCTATTTTACATTGATTACGTTCCAGTTCTATCCATAGTTGTTTTTGTGAATCCATTTAGACTAAATATCGTAACTGTAGAGTGTAGTATAGTGAATTTATGTATGTTTTGTTTTTAATTGTTCATAGTGTACAGTTTTTTTATAAGGTGGGTTTGAAGTTTTTTTCAGCCAGTTTTGGGTGCATACAGATAACACTAACAGTAGAGCCTAAAATCTAGATCAAATATAAAATATAAGATAAAACTATACAATAGGGAATGTAAAAAAAAGACATAATAGAAAAAAAATAAAAAAAATAAAAATATGGTTAAATAAAAACAGCACAAGGCACATGGCAAATAGAGTGCAAACCAGTGAACAAACAGTGCAGATAGAAAAAGATTTTTTAGTGCATAAAAAATAGCTTATTCAGTCTGGATTAAAGTGACAAAGGGCCCAAGAGTAGTTATTTTATTTAAACTGACTGATGAGGAGGTAGATGATGGCGTCAGTTCCATGGTAATGAGGTGGTGAGCAGACCAATGCTGGTGCATGGACATCAGTATGTTAGTGGAAGGACCTGGGGATGTAAATGGGACCTGGGGGGATGTTCCCAAGTTCAGTGGTGCCATGGGGCAGAAGAGGAGAGGGACGGGGGGAGCAAGTTAGGGCGGCGACGTTCAGCTTCCTGACAGCCTGATGGATGAAGCTATCCTTCAGTCTGCTGGTCTAATGGCTGGAGACTCCACAGTCTCCTCCTCCTGATGTAGCACGGACTGAAGAAGCTGTGTACGCCAGGTTGTGAGGTGGGATCACCTGCAATGCAGAGCGGGCTTTCTTGAGTGGGGAGGCGGGTTCCATAAATGTCCTGGAGGGAGGGGATGAGAGAGACCACCGCAAATGGATCTTCTCAGCTGCTCTCACTATGGGTTGCAGACGACGGACATACCAAACAGTGATGAGTATCTAGTGCAGGGAATGCTCAATGGTACCTCTGTAGAAGGTGGTACATGATGGGGGGGTGGGGGCTCTGAAACCTCTCCTTCAGTTCTGCGAGGAAGATAGAGACGCTGCTGTGATTTATTGGTCCGTGTGCTGCGTGTTGTACGGTCAGGAGAAGTCCTCTGTGATGTTAGAACACACCCAGAGCTATACGTGGGTGCTCCTCTCTCCAGAATCACACCGTTGATGGTCAGAAGGGAACATGCTGGAGTGTGCGCTCTCCTGAAGTCCAACAGCAATCTCCTTAGATCTTCTCCACGTTGAGAGATTGTTGTCACTGCACTCCCCACCGGCCCAAAGGCGGCTCACCTGCGCTCCTGTAGTTTTCTCATCTCTGTTGCTAATGGGAGCCACCACAGTCGTGTCATCCGCGGGAAGCTTAATGAAGAGGTTGGAGTTGTGTGTCGGTGTGCAGTCGTGTGTCAGCAGAGTGAAGAGGAAGGGGCTCAGCACACATCCTTGGGGGCCCCAGTGTTCAGTGTGATGGTGCTGGATGTATTGCGCACCCGACCGCGTGCTGCCTGAGGTCTTCCAGTCAGAAAGTCCAGCAGCCAGTTGCACAGCGGAGTGTTGAGCTGGCCTAGAGCCAGTTTGTGC
>NC_056586.1:26973496-27001821 GCF_018340385.1 Cyprinus carpio | reverse complement strand
TCCTCAATACACTTGGTGATGTAGGCAGTGACAGTCTCCGAGTACTCCTGGAGGTCAGTGGAGTGATTGTAAGTGACAGCCTGCTTAAACATATTCCAGTCAGTTGTAGCAAAGCAGTCTTGAAGAGCGTCAGACGACCCTCCTGGCCACGAGTTGATAAGAAGTAAAATTGAAAGTTTGGGGCTTCTAGACCACCCTGTAATTTTGTCATTTGTAATTTTGTTAATGATATTTTTTGGTGAGACACGTTTTAAGTGCGCGCACCCTCTCCGGGAGAGAGCAGCGTGTATCTGAGCGCGCACGTCAGGTTTTGTGCCAGAGCAAAGGAAATCTGCGTAGCACCCCGTCCCAGAATGGAAACCGAGGTCCAGGGGCTGTACGGAGGGATGGCCAGCACACGTACCCTCACCGTGGCAGGTGTGTGGCGAGTCGAATGCCCCACCCACTACGTTCGCGGGGTGACCAGTGAGATTCGCGCTCGCTTATTATATTAATGTGCTTTCGCGTTACTATAATGCAGTCTCGCTGCTGATTCTGCACCGCATAAGTTTTTGTGTAGTGGTGTTGTTGTGTGTTGTAGCGCCCAGTGAGTTAACACAAAGTATGTCTGTAGGCGTGTGGCGGATCTCAACATCTGGACGCGAAGGTGAAAGTGACAGGCCAACTGCTGCGCGTCGTCACGACAGCGTATCATTTCAACGTGTTTTAAAACCTCTGCCAATTTAAAATTCAAAAGCTGTTTAACCAATCCAAACACAAGACACGAAAAGCTGAATGAGTAGCTGGTTTCCGCGCGCTCGTGTCGGTGCGGAACACGGAGAAGACGCGTTCACAGGACAGCAACATTGAACCGAGCTCTTCACTGTGTATCTCTACCTCTACAAACCGAGCAAACTAGCTGCTTTCACAATCCGGCCCACTTTGCTACTCCTCCCCCTCCTGCTGCTCTGCTGTGATTCGTTGTTGTGTCGTCACGTGACTCACTGACACAACGCGCCGAGGAGCAGCGAACTGAGTGAGCGAAGCTGATAGCACCATGAATGAAAGATCAGGATGGCCGAGAGGAAGAGAAGCGTTGTGTGGAGCTATTTTACAGCACTAAATGATAATACTGCAACTTGTGATACATGTAAAAATTTTTAATTTTAGTTTAAATTTTACATTTAAATTTAAATTTAATATAAAAAGAGCATTCGATACTGTGGCAACACTACAAACCTATACAAACACTTAAAAACACATGACAAGGAAAATGCTGAGCTACAAAAACGAAGAAATGAGGAGGGAAATCCATCCACTTCCAGACCCCCGGCACAGAGACAGAGTTCGTTGGGAGAGTCATTTCAGAGAGGCAGAGAATACCCAGGGAGCTTGTAAGAGTAGGCTAATATTATGTTAGTCATGTCATATCGCATCTTCAGCATTAGTTAGAGTGAGATTGCTCAAGAATAAGACATTGCGAGCTGAGAGCAACCTGACTCAACTTTAATTCTACATTTTAGACCTGGGCCTATAATTCCTTCCGCCCGCCCCCCTCGAACATTAGATATCTCACTTTGGTGCAAATGTGTAAAAGTCGTTAAAACAACACTTAAATTATTAAGTTTAATTAATTATTAAAAAATGTAATTGTGTAAAATGTAAATAATTAATTATAATAAGTTAGTACAATTATAAAATGCCTACAGCTAACGGGTGTGCTAATATAATGTCTATTTTAGCATGGCAAACACCTATATTGAGCTGTTGTCTAAGAAAATTAAATATGTTGTTGTTTCTCAATAAAAACCTCTGACTTCAACAGGGGACAGGGTCCAGAAGGTGGGCTCAGGGAATGTAATTGCACAGGTATATTTGTTCTTTGTTTGTTCTTTAGTAATAATTGTTTGCACTTTATTTCATTTGCTTTTAAAACCAGAAAAAAGGGAGAGATTTTTGTTCTTTATTTATTTTTTTTTTATTTTTTTTATTTTTTTAAAGGCTGTAAAGAATTCATTCTACAGTGCCTAATAACTAATAATTTTCTGGACTTCAATACATTAATAAAAAAATATTGCCTAAAGAATTGATCATTCATTTACCTCAGAAATAATGACATACTGCTCTCCCCTACACAAGTATTTTATTTTATTTTTTTTAGTAAAAAGTATCGTATTGGTATCGGTATCGGCAATACTGACCCTATATGTATTTGGTATCGGATCGATACCAAATTTTGCAGTATCGCCCACCACTATTCTGCACCCGTCCTGTGAGCGCCCTCATATGGAATCAGAGTGGAACTGCAACCAGTTCAGAAGCCGGAAGTGTAGTGAGAGTGAAACTTCTCGCCATATTAGACATTCTCTGCCTGTACGCTGTTTGCGTACCCAATTCTCCTGTTTGCTCGAGTTCAAGCCAAACAGTGACAACAGCGCCTACTAGGGTCACAGAATATGATGGTCACAGAATTTAGTGTAACAGGGGTAAGCGAGTGTTTGTTGTCAACTGTTAAGAAGACGTGAAATAAAGTGCGCACATCTGTAATAAAACGTCCCTCACACGGCTCCGGAGGGTGAATAAACGCCCCCTGTAGCAAATCCATGCATTTTTGTAAGGTAAATATCTAGATTTCAAACGTAACACTTTTCCTCACTTCTGCTGACTGTGGGGAACCGGAAGACATGCAGGCGGAAGATGAAAGACGTATGCGTCGCGCCTGCTCCTCTGGGAAATGTAGGAGCAAACAAAACAAAGTTTCCATACTTTAGCAAAGGAAAACCAGTCTCCTCTTAGCTTATCTGGAAATCCTCAGAGGTTTTTCTTCACAAATCCTCGTTTTGTGCTTCTAAATTGTGACCAGCGTTTTGTTTTGTTCTCTCTCCACGCTTGTCATTAACCATGCAGCGCTGACATCAGGGCCGTGCACAGACCTTTTGAGGGGCATGTGCTGAAACTGAAAAAGGGCACCCCCCTCTTTTATATCAAGATTATTGAGTAATCCTTCAATAAACGGAAGAAAATGGTCACATCTTCATGACAAACATTTCATACCAAAAATAATAGTCCAAAAGCTTAGATTTATTCACGATTATAACAACCATAATAATAATATATATATAATTAAGATAATATCCGATAAACAGGGTTTTAAGCTTCTTTTAAACCTATTACAACGCAACCTTCTGTGAGCAGGTCTTGAAGATGTTATGACTTCACTGTGATCCACTGGTATTCCCTCTCCCTATATATTCCTGCTTTTTCGCTATTCCTGTTGGTTTTATAACTAAGTTGTATTATTTGGTTTAACATGATTATGAATGACATTGAGAGAGGGGAGGGTGAGCAATGAGTCACGGATTTTTGACAACCGTTTGAAATATAATTTAAGTAATTATGTCCAACCCAATTCCAGATTATAGAACTATAGCCATACCGTTACTATAACTATATCCAACATGTAGCCGCCTACCTGGCAAAAATTGTGATACTGTGGTGGCACCAGGAGTTGGTCCCCTCTTGTAGGTTTCTTATTCACTGAACGTTCCTAATAAGCCAGCAATGAAAAAATAATCAAAATAGTGTGAAAAGTAAAGTTGCAGTGAAAAGCATTCTGAAGGTTCACGTACACGAGAGTACTGAACTGGAGTAATGATGCTGAAATTCAGCTTGATCCACAAAATTAAATTTAATTTTAAATATATTTCAATTATAGAAACAGTTATTTAAAATGTAAAATATTACAAAATATACTGTTTTTGCTGTATTTGGATCAAATAAATGAAAGCCTTGGAATGAACATGATTTACATTCTGCATGATAAAATTAAAGATTTCACAGTGATTCTCTGTAAAAAAATTTAGTTACTACTACATTACCGGTGTAAAACCAGGTTTTTACTACATTTTATACCTGTTAGGACGAGCGGATAGTATACCATAACATGATGACCTAAGATGTTAATAAATTAGGTGTATCACATCATAAATCAAAGAGAAATTTCCTTATAGATGTTACTAGGTGACGAGGATCACATCGTCGCTTTGTGTAAGTTCCAGTACGAAACCGCGTCGGGGGCGCACCTGTTTGATTTTCCGATGGAAAAACAAATGGATTGTTTGTCGTACTATCAATATATAGTTTGGACCAGCGAATTGTGTGTCACATGTGAATTTTTTGTTTTTTTGTCCGTCATTAAAACTGCGACGGCGCCTCACATTACATTTTCCAATCTACAGGTTACAACTGTTTTTGTACTATAATAGCCTGAGCGCTCACGTTTTTTCTGTGGTAACTGCATTTGGCAAAATCGCATTTTATAAAAGATGATGCTACTGTATGCACAGGCTAGTTAGTGTTGGCCTATGTATGCAGGACTAGATGGCCAAATGTAGCCCCTCGCTCTCGGCGACGTCACACATGTCCTCAGTCAGTGAGTCCACAGACATCAAATATAAAATATGAGCCTTATAACTAGTGTTTAGTAGTACTTATTCAACAACAAGATATTTATTTACCCTTCGCAAAACTTTATTCATCTCAGCTGTTGTCTACTGTGCTCTGCTGTGGAACTTTCAGTTGATCAATGCATATAGAGGGGGCGAGTTACACTTACTGACAGCTGAGGATCGAATAAGAGTTACACACAGCGCGTTTTAAGAACTTTCATGCTAAATATTTGTAAACAGACAGACCGACGTAAAGGGGACAATAGCATTGATTAAAAAAAAAAAAAACACACCACCAAAAAAGGTCCTTCGGAGTGTAAGGCAAAAGGGCATGTGCTCTGCACAGTTAGCCCTACCTTGCACGGCCGTGCTGACATGCTACATCAATATAGATCCCTAATCGCTACTCACTGTGACGTCACCGCTCCTAGCTGGAGGCAAAACATAATGAAGAACTCATAGGCATGCGCGCTAAAATTTTGATGTTTTGACTTTACAATGTCGCTTGGTTGTGTTTTTGGCTGCCAGAATAGAAGGAACAGCACTTTTTGGTTCCAAAGCTAAAGTTTCACCGATCCCGGCCGACATTCCTTCACAGAATTAACGAAGACCATTTGTGGTTGAAATGCAATACGGGCATACAGACTAGCAAGACATATCATAAATAATGCTCGTGTTTGCAGGTGCACTTCATATTAGGTAAAATAATCTATGCTTATGTACTGGTGTGTTTGGTTTTTATCTAGTACAAATCCAACAGAAGTTTATGTTTAATGAGGTGAAAAGAAATTAGCCAACTTCAGGCGCACTAGCTAAGCGGTAAATGTTAAACATAAACATACGGCGATGAGCTGTGTGTGCCAATCCTTTGAATGGTCTCTTAAACCAAATCCACATTGCTAATCATAGTTAGCCCAGCGAGTAGGTTACATTAGGACAATGAAGCCTTGACAAAATTCCCAAGCCACCCGAAAGTTAATTCATATGTTGTCTAGGAAATATCCAAAAACCCTGGTTAAAATGTTTCCAATGAGAACAAGATACAAGAACTACACAGGCTTAGCTAGAACTAAATAAATAAATAGAGGGGTAGGCTACTGTAATGTTATCCACTCTCGTCATTATAATTTTGGTCAGATAACCAGTTTGGTCAGTGAACTGAGAGTGATCAACTGAATTAATTGATAAATGTATGCTAACTCCCACTTTTTTATTATTATTTTTTTTGTCACGGTCCCGCAGAGCCAGTGACTGTACATATTCGGACAGTTCCGAACCTTTCTTTCTGCATCCATGTTTCATAAATACCTCCTAAAACGTGCTAGTTTACGCTTGTCAACATTGCGTCCGCGTTTCTCTTTTTTGCCTCCAGCTAAGCTCCGCCCACCCGGAGACGTTGCAATGTTTACAAACTTTTAAGGGGTCTATAGACTTACATCATATAAAGAAGTTTATGTATTTGGGTAAACAATTTTCCATCTGTATTTAAATATTATGTTCAATATATTCTACACATAACCCAATCCCAGATAAATTGGTATATTTAAATCAAATGCGTGCACATTTAAATATCATACTTGAAAACAGTGACTGTAAATACTATACCAATCCTCTAATACTAATTAGATAAGCTCACACAACTTATCGCTCTATCTTTGAGACTGCATTTTATACATGAATTGCTGTAATTGCTAACATGTTGAGAGGTGGGTTTAATGAATGTTTGCTGATTGATTCTGATTCCCTTGAAGTTTGTTGTTAATCCCGTTGGCTTCTTTGCACATCCTCCCCCAACTTTAGTGTTTCATGCAGATGTGCGTCTGCCATCGAACGGGACGAGTGGTTCTGTGCAAACCTCCTCCGATCTTTGTCCAGCTTAGCTTTATGTACAAGCAGAGAAATCTTTAACTGTATCCTTATAGGCTAATTGTTTGTAGTGCCTTTACTGATAAGGGCCTAAAATGTGGTGTCATTAGCAAACCTGATGGAACTGCAGCTATCAGACATTCATCACAGTGTGTAGTGGCATCTGCACGAAATCAGTTTTTTTTTTGTCCCCTGATGTATATTACTTAAGAAGAGATTGATGATATTTTTTTTTGTTTGTTTGTTTGTTTGGTGGTAGTGGTGTAGACAAAGTTAGGTTTCTTACTGGAACTACAAGCTACTTTTATTTTTGTTAATGTACAACAGTTTTATGATGAACACAGTACCAGTCAACTAACATTACCATTAAGTGTCCCATTAACATGCTACTTTATGAATTTTTAATTTTTTTATTTTTTTTGCTGCTGCTGGCTGTCTGTGTTGTTGGTGTTGTAGGACCATTCATGTAAAAATGTTCTGAAACCCGTAAGTAACATTAAAAAATAAAAAGAAAAATGTTTAAATGAATGGCCAACTAAAACAATTCAGAAATAAAAATCCATACTAATCCGTTTTTTGTGCTAATATTTTTGTAATAATGACCACTGTATTGTGGTTTGTGTTTCCATTTTTTGTCTGAGATAAATTCAGTTAAACTGAATTCCATTGTTAACTCAATATCTTTTATAGTTGTGGTAAAATTTGTGAACTCAATATTTTTATTTATTATCTTGTTATATGTTTAGGAATCTCCCCAAGGAATTGCCATCAAATGCAGGTAAAAAAAATGATACACTGGTGTTTTTATTCAGATAAGTTTCAAACAGACATCATCAGAACAAATGATCTTTTGCCTATGTAGATTCCTTAAAAGTTTTCAAAAACATATATAATGTTCATTAGCCTACTTGAAGAGATTTGCTCTGTTTGTCTGGTTTTACACACACATTATACACCTGCTCCAAACATGAATTTTGCAGTTTTCGGTCTGTTTTTACAAGTTGCTTAGATAAGGACTATAACATAATGGATTAGATCCAGTCAATCATTTAGATAACAGTTTGTCGACATATCTAACAATTCAAGTGGGTTTTCATTTCCTGATCGTTCTTTTGGCAGATGCCTTAAAGTACCATATGATCTTCAGCAAAAGCCGTCTCCAGCACCAGCAGCAGAGAACTGTATTAAGCTTCTTCTTATAACTCATCACACATGAACACACAGAGAATGGGGTTCCGATCTATCTTTTTGTTGTTTAGAGAACAGCACATAAATTGTGCATTAAAATTTTATTTGTTTAAAAGGTTTACAGTTTTCTAATTACTATTGTGGGACATTGGGACTAGTTTTGATGGCGGATTAGCCACTGTTTATAGAATTCTGGCAATGGAATTCCTAAAAGTGTTTTCCACAATCCTAGAAATACCAGGGGATTTCCAAATGTGTGATTTCCAGACCTGGAATAGTCATTTAAATTTATACTAGTCAAAATTTCATTTTTTGTAGATGGGATCAGTGTTTTCTTCAGTTAGATCTCTCTAAGAATGATTTTACCCCAATTCTCATTGGATCAAAATGACTTTGCCGCTAATGTAAACAGACCAATTAGGTCAAGAACCCTTACATATGTTTTTTTTTTGTTTTATGTTAATGCCAGTGCGTGTTTGCACTATCAGATCCAGGCTATTACAAGTTCAACTAAACAGACAAAATAAACATAAAACAAGTATAAATGTTAACTAAAATAAAATGTCTGAATGTAGTCACCAATTTCCCATTTTCATTGAGTTTACTTGAGATACTAAATAACTAAACCAATACTTGACTACAAATTAAAAGAAAAATTAGGTATATATAAAAACTACAAAAATGACAAAAACACAACAAACTTTATGACAAACTAAAAATTTAAATAAGTTTTGTAACAGTTGTACTGGGTCACTTTTTGTTCCCAGTAGTTCTTTTGTGTGCAACATTAGAGCTATACCAATCAGTAAGGGGGCCCTCTGTATTAGTTGCTCTCGTATGCCTAAAATTGGGTAAAGTCCAGCATTAGGCAGACAGTTATGTGCGCCCAGCACAGTGAATAGTCTTCTCCTTTGGTGGTGCCCTGGTTGAGAACAATATGTTTCTAACTCTGTAATATGTTTTGTATATATTTAAGTTTTATATTTATATGCTTACGGTTAGGGGGGGGGGGGGGGGGGGGGGGTGGGGGGTTTACACCTAAACATTTGTTGGTTGTATGTTTGTTTAAATGCAGAGGGTGTTCTTGTCTTAAAAGGAAGCAGCACAAAGATAAACAGGACTGATAGGCAAAGGGCTAAACTGTCCCTCTCCTCCAAACATCTTCTCATTTTATTATGATCAACCAACGGATGCATTGTTTCGCTGGTTTCAGAGTCTTCCTTGCTTCATTTAAGGACTGTTGGTCTCATG
This sequence comes from Cyprinus carpio, assembly GCF_018340385.1. Taxonomy (NCBI): domain Eukaryota; kingdom Metazoa; phylum Chordata; class Actinopteri; order Cypriniformes; family Cyprinidae; genus Cyprinus; species Cyprinus carpio. The sequence continues at coordinate 26,993,089 of NC_056586.1, read as the reverse complement.
TTTTTTTCCACAGATGTTTCACACTTTGACAAAATGCTACTTATGGGTCATATCTATGAACTGATGGACTCTGATGGCCTATCATTTGTTTTTCCTCAAGCTCGCGAGACGTTAGTTAATATCCTGTGAAAGTCATTTGGACTTTTGTTGATGTGAATGTGCGACATCACAGCATTCCTTTAATACCCATGCTCGCTGACATGAATCAGTCTCTGGGGTCCCTCAATCTTTATGTGCCCTCAAAAAGTTAGTGTTTTTTGACAAGTTAAAAATACAAAAATTTTGAGCAAAAACTATAACAGTATTCTCCTTGAGACTAAAATATCACTGCTAGAGTCTCCCTTTGCAAGTGACTTGCTGTAAAGGCATCTTTTTTCACCCTCAAAAAATCATTATTCTTTGTTGTAATCCTTTTAGGGGGGGGGAGTGAGGGGGAGGGGGGTTTTTATTCAACTTGACACATTTAAGGTGTCTAAGGTTCGTTTGGATTGCTTCATTTTTCTCCTAGTGTGTAGTTGTCATTGTATTGGTATTTCAATTTTTAATAACACTTTTTTAACAAGGATTACTAAGTATCGTGATAGCAATTGCTCCTTGTTGAATGTTAATGGTTAACTAATGAGGTTCTTATTGTTGTAAGTGATACCGACCCCTTGGTCTTTATAGTTCTTTTGCATCTTGACATCTGTGTAAAACTTGTAAGCTTTAGATCAGATTTTGTTGCCTGGTATGGGCTGTTGTATTGGAGTTGATAATGTGTGCTAGTAGTTTTTGTTATAAGAGAAAAGTGTATTTAACCTTGTTATACGGTTTTATGACCCGTTGTTTTAAGCTAAAATTTCAATACAGTGAGGATATTACCGTGATAAAATACATTAGCAATTTAATCGCGAATCCGGAAAATTTTAATGTCGGCATATCCCTAGTTGAGATAGTTGAATTGGTGTTTTTTTTTTTTTTTACATTAGCCAAAACTCATCACAATTACACACAAAAACAAAGACGTAAGCTACTTCAGTCCTGTGGTGCCCTGATTTATCTTTATACACAAGTTTCACAATTAGATTTGAATTACTTAAATAAATTAACTTTTCCACAACATTCCCTACATTTATTTAGATGCACCCGGTATGGTTAAGGTGGAAGGAGGACTCCCGTAAAGAACATCTGAGATACGTGAGAACATAAAAATGCTTCCAGGAAATGTATGGACCGTGAGTTCACATGCATAATCAAATCTTGACCTTTCATGTCGAGCATTTACAGAAGGCTATTAGTTTACAAAAGTATTTCGAACGTTGAGTAAAGAGATCGAATGGAAACAAAGAAGATAATATAAACTATATAGAAATATAACGCAATATAATAGTCCTAATAATAATAAATAATATGATTAGTATTATTAGAATATACAAATATTACGGGGAAAAGACGAGCAGTTAATGTAACTTACAAGACTGTAGGATGTATAAAATGTTGTCTTATAGGCCTATTTTAATTTATGCCACTTTTAAAAAAAAAAATGTACACATTTCTTCAGGATAAACTTCATTTGAATGCTGACTATCACATGATAATAAAGTTTAGTAATCCAAGTGCATATGGTTACTATACTAATTTAATAATGAAATATTTTCTATAATAAATATGAGAATAATTTCATGAATTCAAAATAAAATTATTAATAAATAAATCTCTGATAATCCCGGGTTGCCATGGTAACGCAGGTTTGTTTAAAACGCAGAACGAAAAATGGATGTCTTCCCTCACATAACATCTTGAGGCAACGACATTAGGATCTCATTACCTCGACAAAATGATCCTCATGGGCCCGACATAATATGTCCTTCCCACGAGTTTTAATATGAACGTTCCCACTAATTAATATCTCGTGGCTATGACAGGATTATCACTTTCCCAACAGTTTTATGTTGTTGGCCAACGACAAAACGAATTGGACCGACCATATCCTCTCCCGGGCACCGTGGTAAAGCAACAAATCGTCCTCTGCATTACCAGGGTCTCCTCTCCCAAACTCACGGTCATCCTGAATATCGTATGGGAACCATTCCGAATGACTTATTTTTATCACACATTGCTTTTTTCAGCAGAATTGCAGCATGCTTATTCAGTTCACCTTGATAGGCTAATGGTAGGATTGTAAATTTTTTTACAAAATGAAATATTTATGTAAGTGGTTATTTAGTTTCTAATATTTGGTTGTGATCTACAGATGGAATATCATTAACTATAATGAAACACCGCCGTTTTTTTTGCAAATGTCTTTCTTTCATTACTACATTCATACATTTTTGAATCACAACCTAAAATAGCAATAAATATACAGTAGCAAAAAGAAACATAATAATGTTAAATGTATTGCATCACTGCTAATATTATTAGTAATACTTGTGAGTTGAATGCTTTGGGCATGTTTTTTTTTTTTTTTTTTTTTTGGCATGTGCATGGTTGTACTTGCAAGTTTTAAGTTGTGTGTCTGAGCCGATCACTGAACTTCCATTACAATCACCAACAGAGGTCATCTTTCCACAAAAGACTCCCTCGCACTACTACACAGTACCCCTGGAATACATTTCCCATGCTCCTTGCACCTATCACATTCACCTAGTAAAACAATAACACGCCACGCTGCAACCACTTCACACACACAGCACAATCATCAGAACATGCTTTTACTAGAGCATTGGACTTCTTACGCACACGCCGAGTATTGGTCTGCACATATCCCTCCCCTAGCGATAGGCTGCGATAACCAAGCCATCCCATGTTTTGTTTTCATAGTCTTGTTACAGTTTATACTTTTCATAGTCTTGTTTCCGTTTAATAGTTTTTCATAGTTTCAGTCTTTTTGTTGCTTTTGCCCGGTTTACTCGTGTTTTGACCCTTTGCTCTGAATTCTGGATTACCTCTCTTGCTTAGCCCCTCTGGATATTATCGCTCAAAGAGCCCCACATGCCCCTAGGATTACTCCTTGTTTCTTGCCCCCTATATACCTGTTTGCCAGTGTTGGACCCATGCCGTTATGACCACGTCTCTGGCCAATAAAGCTTGCAGATGGATTCTGCACTCGCTCGCATCTTCTCGTCAGCCCCGTTACGTGTGGGGTATTTTGTTTCAATATATTTATAGTCATTTCCCATGAAACTATCCACACCTATAATCTAGGCCCCTACACAAAATAATAGATATCAATCAATATAATTACATGTCATAGATAACCTAAATAAAGGCGCATTTTTGCACTTTAACAATACATGTTATTGACAGATGACAGCATGGGCTCAGCTGAAGAACAACGGTTTCAAGCCGCTAGCTATGATGGCTGACGTGAAACCATGTTCCGAAAGCGTTTGTCAAGTAATCCCGAAGCCGCAGCTGTGTCGAAACACTGATCCGAAGCGTGAATTCAATAACACCCATGTCCATGTGACTAACGTCTAAATTGAAGCCTTGAAGTGTTTTCACAAGTGTTTCGACAGTGGCATGGGTCCGGCCGAATCATCATTTGATTGACACTATCGGGGTACAGACCACACAATCACAACATCTGTATAACAGGCGAAGTCAACGCATCTGGACCTCTGGTGGTTTTTGTGATGAGGATTTTTTCAATGGCTGGAGAATTATTTGTAAAAAAAGAAGTAGACTAAGTCCTATCGCACAGCCGAGTACCTTTAATATTTTTGAATAAAATCTCTAAAAAACGTGAGACATTGTGTGCTTGATTTCTTTTATTAATAATTCTTTTTTCATGACCAAAATAACATTTATGCACATTTGTGAAGCCTACAGGTTTACAAGCTTCACATATTAGAAAACCTACAAATAATAAAAACAACACATTTTTTTAATGGCTCGTTGTCAGATTGTTTCAGATCAACACCCTGCAAGTGACCACTAGGGTGCACCGTTGTTTCAGTGGGTGCCACGGACGGTGTGAGATGGGGTCAGATTGAGTTCGAAGCCTCGACACAATATGGCACATTTGCGTTTCAAACTGTTTTATTGCTTCACGAAGCCTCGATCTGCCCACCACGGAGGATGACTTGTTTCACATGTAACTACAACTCCTCAAAAGGCAAAGGAATATAGCTCGAATATTGTTTACAGAGGAAATTGGTAGGAGTTATTCCCGTTTTCTGTGTCTGTTTTCACTTGCAAAGATTGGGCCAATTCCTTTGGCAGCAGACTTTTCGCTGAATGTTGCTATTGTGTCTATTAAAATGTTTACGTCTGAATGTTTTATTTTTTTATAAATGTTTTTAAAATGTTGACTTTATAAAAGAAAAACATTACATTTATATATTTTGCAAACACTATGGGAACATTACTTTTGAATGTTCCCTGAACCCTTGAACATTCTGAAACAATTAGTGAACTTGTTTTGTGGCAGAATAAACAAAATTAAATAATTCTGATAATGAGACAAAATATGACCAATTGTCTTTGAGTTTTATTTTCTGGCAAGAAAACGGCCAGCAGTCGTACAGTTACTAAAAAGTGTGCCACAGAGTGTGAACAGTGAAGGGAGGGGCATCCTTCCTCTTATAGTCTCATCTCTCAGAATGTTATCTCTCTGGCTAATGATGGTATTTTCAAACACATTTCGTAAGACTTACTTTATGCAGCTTCTTCGCTGGAGACCCTCCTGTCACGTACCAACACCCTTTTAACCATTCCATTCCAATTCCATATTAGAATAAGGATTGTGTGTGCTCTTTTACTGTCACACACATCTTAAAGATCAATAGCTGTTCTTTGTTTTGTTAAATCAGCAAAGAAGCATGTGACTCGAAGCAGTGCAGAAAATACAAATATAACACAATGTTCAATAAGTGTATTATATTAAGAAAACATACCATTACATATTTAAAAAAAATGTTGGATGAACGTCCATATAGAACAATTCAGAAATAAAATGTTCCAAAAATGTTTTTGTGCAGATGGTATATTCCCCATGTTTTATCCCATATATGTCATCAGTTAAACTGATTAATCCTATTTATTTTTTTATTGTTTAGTTCCCCCTATTTGCTCCTCTTTAGGGAAAACCATTCAATAAGAATTTGCTACTGCGAGGGCATAAATATAGGAATGTTTAGTAAATTGCCATCAAATAGAGGTTTAAAAAATGTTGATACACTGTGGTTTTATTCTGAATAAAGTTTACAACAGAAATCAGCAGAACAAAATGAGCTTTTTATTTAGATTCATGAAAAGTTTCACAAAATGTTCATTAGCTTGAAGAGAGTTTTCTCTGTTTGGTTTTACCAACACACATTATACACAGTCATGCTCCAAACTTGAATTTTGCAGTTGCTGCGTTTTTTACAAGTTGCTAGTATAGGACTATGAACATACGGGATTAGATCCAGGTTTTATCATTTAGAGACCAGTTTTTTTTACATATCTAACAATTCAATTGGGTTTTCATGTCTCTGCTCGTTCTTTTGCACCTGCCTAAAGTCCAGATGATCTTCAGCAAAAGCTGTCTCCAGCACCAGCAGCAGAGACTGTTTAAGCTTCTTCTTATACTCATCACACATGAACACATAGAGAATGGGGTTCAGACAGCTGTTTAGATAAACCAGGTAGGCACTGACAGTCAGAACTATCCCAAATACTTTTGTTATTATTACATAATCACTCCAGTTATTTCCTACTACAGTTACTGCATAAAAACCGCAAACAAAGGATGGAAAGCAACATATGAAAAAAGCCAGAGTTACAGTTATAATGACCCGGTACGACCTGAGCTGCTTCACCCTTTTGAGGCGTTTGATTCGTACTCCAATAGCTGTGTATGAAGGATGCAATCAATGCAGCCATGCAATGATCAGAAAGGGGAAGAGGAAGCTCAGTGTAAAATTATATGTGATCAGAGACACAGGAGTAAACAGTTCAAATGTGTTGTATCCGATGCATGAAACCCACCCAATTATGCAGATGATCTTGGCTTTAAGTAAAGTTCGTTTATTTTGAGCCCAAACAACCATCCATGTGCACAGGCATCGGTCCAGACTGATAACTACAAGAAAAAAAAATACTAGCAGACTGATTTAGTGTTAACATGATGCAAATGTATATCAGTAAGTTAAGGTTCCAAGGGCCCAAAACTGAGAGAAGAAATATGATTGGAGACAACATGAAGAGGAAGTCTGCAATCGCCAAGTTGAGAAACCAATGGAGTTTGACTGTTTTGTCTTCTTCTGCAGCCAGTCAGAAATATTACAAGCCCATTTCCAATGAGACCCACTACAATGGTGGCAATGAAAATGCATAATACAAAGATTCCCAAAGCTTGTACAATCCCTCTTGCTGCTAGTGGTGTTATGTGCTGTGCCTCCGTCATGTTTTCAGCTTCAGAACTGGTGTCCTCTACAACAAAGAAGAAAGAAAACAGAAACACAACGAGGGCTGATTTAAGGTCTGTTTTGAAACATCATCTTATCGTTGTGGTGTTTTCTCGTGTGCAATAATATTTTTGCATGCAGTACATCACACCAAAATGCCATTTTTTGTTTATCCTTCTGGTGATTACAAAACCTAAAATAAACCTAAAATTAAAATTGTGTTCAGTTTTGTTATCTCAAGTCAGACTGATAATCATGATAGTCTATAGCATCAAATGCACAGAGGAGCAAAAAAATAAATAAAAATTAAATAAACTGACAAGTTTTTTTTTTTTTAATGACCATATGACCGTTTTTTTATACTACTGAGTTATGAAAACCTTTGCACTGACCTCTCACTTTATGGCAATCATACATGTACCAGACACTGACCAGAGTTTACAAACGATTAATTTCATCACTTGAATTTTTTACTGAGAAATTATTACTAATTGTGAAAGATGTGTTTCTGAATGAACTGTGATAAAAAACGAAAAAAATTAATGCACAGAACTGCTGAGTTTGAAAAACTAGATATTGAAAATGTTTGAGTATAATCAAATTAGAAAAAGTAATGGGCTGAAATCTAAAATCTAAAAATCTTGCCAGTTTGAATCTTTTCGTTTAAACTTAAAAAAAAAAAAAATTAAGCTGAAATTGGTTTATTTATATTTTACATATTAAGTAATGAAAAAACATATTTTGCCGTGACTTGTTCATATCATTTTTACATTGCCTCTGTATGTGTGCATGGATTGATTTTTTTACACAAATTTGCATTTACTACACTCTAATAGTTATATATAAAAACATAATATGAATAATACACATACCCATTTTTTGAGCTGTTGGTTCACTGGAACAAGTCGAGTCTTGATCTTGCACTGTCTTCTTGGATCTGTTGGTTTTATACTAGATAGTAAAGTCTGGTATTTCATGAATAAGGGCTGATTTGTTGTGATAAGGGCCTAAAATGTGGTGTCATTAGCAAACTTGATGTTACTGCAGCTATCAGGACATCATCCGTGGGTAGTGGGCATCTGCCTGCAGCATCTTTGCCATGATGCATACTTTAAAGAAGAGACATAAATTTTTTTGTTCTGTGCGCTTTTTTTTTTTTACTTGGTGGTGTTAGTGGTGTGCAGACTACTTGGTATATCTTACTGTTACTACAGCTACTTTGAAATTTTGTTTTCATAACACGTTCAACAATTTTATTTTTTACATTCTGATTGGCCATCGCTGCATCCCAGTGGTCTTATTTTCTCATTTCTGTGTTTAGTGTATATCAGTCTGCTCATTCAAATCAAAGGCTGCTTCACACCATGAAGAGACATCCTTTAATGATAAAAGGCTGCCAACTCAATTTTCTCATGTCACAGATCCATTTTCTCACCTGCAGTGAAAAATTGCAGCTGTAGTGGGACTTTGATTCTCCTCATGAAGTCAAACACATCAGAACCCATTCTGGTATGGATTGTGCCCCTGATAAGGTCTTTGCCATATGTTTGTTTTTTCTAACCCCCAGGTTAGATATGGATTTCAGGTCATTTCAATATGCCAGCAAAGGTCCTTTGAAGCTTTTATTATGCTAAATATATGATTGTTTTTTTTTTTGATTTGAGTATTTAAAGAGGATTGGCGAAACATTCAAAGAAGCATCTGTAAACAGAACTTCACACATGATTGCCACGTGTCTCTCTATTTGCTATATGCTAGGTATGACTCCTAAAAATTATTTTAGTATTCTAGGTTTGTGATTCCCTGCTGATCAGTTGTGTTGCCCAACAAATCTTAATGCATTTTCCTGTAAACTGATGTATTCTCATTTTGGAATTGATTGAATTTCTTCTTTATTGTTTTTTTATTATTATTATATTGTTGTTTGATTATGCCTAGCAAAAATAAATGTTCATTTTGATTTATTCTGGGGTTTTTCTACTTGAAATCATTTTTCAATAAGATTAATTTGTAGTGGTAGTTTTTGGAAGTTGGGAAGAGGGTGCCATTTTTTATTTTGTACGCATGTTTATCCCTGTTTTTGGTTAGCGAGGGAGTTGAGGAAAACTTTTGTTGTTGATTTATTTTCTTTTACCTGGATAGATTATTTAGTACTCCTCCTGTTAGTCAGTTGCTGTTTAGTTTGTTGTTTTGGCCAGGCCCTCTCCTGAAGACATTTAATGCTTCCTATCTTCCTTTTCTAAATAAATTGTTTAAGTGGTCAAACTAAGTGGTGGCTGCATTTTCTGGAGCAGAGGACTGGGGTGATCCAATTCCTCCAATCTGCTTTTTTTATTTCTTCCTTTAAGTTTCAGTTAACCTTTGTTACTCCCACTCCCAACCCTAGACTGAGAAATGGGATCGTAAACAAGTGGGGGCTCATCTGCTTGTCTTATAATTGGCTATTGGTAAATACTCTTTCTCTCCAAATTGGTAAGTATTCTTTTTTCTCAAGTGGGGAGGAAAGTGTTGTAGGCATAGGCGTAATTAATGGAGTTTTGACTTTACTGTTTACTCTTTTGTCCTACAACTTGAGGCCTTTAATCATTGTCAGAAAAAATAACTTATTTTGGTGGCAGAGTTCTTCCATATTGACATTCGAAAAGATGTTACAAAACAAGTGCTTAAGGATGACCTGTTTGGGAAATTTGTAGATGTGGGTATTTTACCAAAGAGTCCCTGAGGGTGGTGTGAGGTTCATTCTGAAAGAGCAGTGGAAACTGCAGCTGAAAATGTGAATCTCAGCTCTGGCTCTGTGGTGTCTCATGATCCTAGGATTGCCTTAAAGTTAAAGGAAATGGAGCTTTTAATTAAAAAAACAGGAATGTGAGGCGGAAATGATTAGGCTTCGTGTAGTAGAGACGCAGGCTGACCGAGATATCCAAATACGTAAATTGGATCTCAAAGCAAAGTGGTTGGCTCAAAAGCCAGTCCCATCCCCACATACTAGACCTCCATCAGTCTCATCACCCTTACAATCTTCTGGCAGTACAGACACGCAGTGATTTTTCTCATTCGCCCTCCAGTGATACTTTCGATGTTAGGTAGGTATATAAGACTTGTGCCTCCGTTCAGATAAGACAGAAGTCGATTCCTAATATGTTGCATCCCATAAACTATCCCACACGCCTAACACTGACAACCCATTATTAGACACTGTACACATGCAAATACTAAGAGCTTATTGCAAAATAAAATAAATATCAAAATAAATCCTGTTGTAAGACAAACCGGTTTTGAATATGAATTAGTGACTAAAGTCATGTGACTCGAGTCAGTAAGCCTGGTCTATATTTTTGTAGCCTGGTGTGTGGGTAGTCATGGTTTAAAAAAGACTGTGTTTGAATAAGACTTGCACTTTCATTTCTATTGCAGGTTCTGAGTCTGTGAATAGTACTCTGGGTATATTGTGCGTACACTGTGTGCATAGTCATGGTTTAAGATGACAACATTAAAAATAGAAAGGAAATTCGACTTCATATTTGACTTACATATTTGATATATAGGAATTCCTGTCCTCTGTAGAAAACTAATCAGCAGGACAGTTTTATGTCATGGCCATGTTTATTACCACACAGTAATATGGTTTACATGTAGCTTGTGAAATTGTTTACCACTTACATGCTGGTGTCTTTCAGATTGCAAGAGGTAATAGATATTTTCTTACTTTTGTGATGGCCCAGCTCTAATGTGCTGGGTCTGCCACTTTCTCCCTTTGTTAGTATGGTATTTTGTGGCTGGTTTTGGTTTTTGTTTCTGTTCTGGTTTGCGGGAGGAGCTATGGGGTTGTACCAATGTGCTAATTGATGGCCTAATTGGAGGCTGGATGAAAATCAGTGCTCTCCAGCTGGCTGGGGCTGGAGGACTGCATTCGCGAGGCAGACTCTCAGCAGGCTGTTGGCAGCCCTGCTTCTTTACCTTTTTGCACTACACCTTCACTATGTTTGATTTACACAACACATTTTTGATTTGTCTCTACATATACTGACTTTATGAATATTTTAGTTAATAAATATACTTTTGTTTAAAATATACTTCGGTGTGGTCTCCCCTTTATGTCGTGTTCACTGTGAGCCAAGTGGCTACGACACTTTCGTTTTTTTTGTTAGATAATTGTCCTCATTCTCAATGAGCTGTACTGATTCCATACTCCTTACATTAATAAGTGTACACTGTGTTCTTTGCTTCGTAACACTAGTACCACTTTCTTCATTGTTATTCTGAATATAATCATAATACATTAATAATACTTGTCCAAAAATACTGCTTTGCAGGCTTTTGTGGGCTGCATTTATGGCATGTTACTATTAATGTTCAACAGTCATCCTTATATTGTTTTTTTACTATTCACTCAGAGGCCTGTGCTGGTCCATCTCCATCAGCGGAAACAGCCAAAAACACCAGATCTTTCACTCATCTATTGAAATCCTGAGTTTGTACTTGTTATCCCCCCGCTAATACTGTTTTTGTTACATTGTATTATAACATATAACACATATATATTATGTATATGGCCAGATCTCAGGCTCTGCTGTAAAAAGTTATAAATCAAAAATGTTAAATAAAGAATCAAAAAAAAAGAAAGAAGAATGGGTTAGAGCAAACAGAGCCTGTGAGAAAAGAGGCTGCTGGATTGGCGTACAGAACCTTTATCATATTTATGAAACTCGATGCTGTAGAACCGCCCATAACATAGTTCCATTCTAACTGGTCGAAATCTTTCATAGCATTTAGAGATAATACTGCTCAAGCGGAGGAGAAACTATTAGGTTTGAATTAATAATATTATATGCAGCCTTATAACCTGCGTAAGTTATCCCGAAGCTGAGCGAGATTTGATGAATCCTGTTTGGTTAAGGTGAACTAGCCCTGTTCATAAAATTTCTCTAGACGGCGAGATAGTACTTTAGCATATAGCTAATTCAACATCAGTCCCTATCAAAAAAGTGGCCGGTAACTAGAACAGGAAGTCGGATCTTTATATTTTTTTAACAAAAGAGAAATAACAGCTATATTAATAGATGGGTGAAATGATCCTAACATGAGGGGGCCTAAATCCGAACAAAAAGTATTATACAATTCGATTGGAATACCGTTTATGGGGAGTTTCTTGTTTCATAGAATGGGATTGCTGACTCCCGCTCCTGAAGAGTGATCGGTTCAGCCCGAATCCGCATCTGACAGCCTAGGTAAATCAATGTTGGACAGAAAAGATGAAAAAGAGTCAGGTCACCATCAGTAGAAGAAAGTAAGAGGTTAGAATAAAAAGTGTGGAAGGCGATATTAATGTCCTCTTTGGGTCTGTCATAATGAGCCCCAGATTGGGATTTTACTGATGAAATATTAGCAGACTTTTCACTTTTGCGTAATCTTGGAGCTTGGTCTACTTCCTTGAAAATAGTAATTCTGCCTAGATTTTGAATAAATGTTTTATCATTTCTGAGAAACACCATTGGGTTTTCATCGTGTGTGGTGATAAAGGGAGCTTTTTTTTTCAAGCCAAGGTTTAGAGAAATAAATAGAGGTTTTTTTTTTTTTTTTTTTTTTTTTTTTAATCTTGATCTTGTAAGACCCATTTCCTGTTTTCTTACGTGCTCCTTCTCTATCAGATGCTTATATTATCAAGTTATTTGATCGCAGTGTGGACTTGGCTCAGTTCAGCACCACCACGCCGCTCTATCCTATTTGTCGGGGCATGGATGAGAAAACCAACCCATCAATGCGAGAGAGAACAGAGCCCAGCCCCCCTCACAGCTCGGGGGAGGACGAGGTCACACCCAGCGTTCACTTTGCAATCATTTTAAATACTCATCCCGTTCAGATCGATGAACTACTCAGAGTAACACAGTTGTTGCCATTCCATGTTTGTTTTCATAGTCTTGTTTCAGTTTATAGTTTTTCGGACGAGGTCATTTCAGTTTTATAGTTTTTTCATAGTTTAGTCCTTTTTCTTGCTTTGCCCTTTGTTACTCGTGTTTTGACCCTTTGCTCTGAATTCTGGATGACTACCTCTCTTGCTTTGCCCTCTGGATATTGTATGCTCAAAGAGCAACACATGCCCTAGGATTACTCTTGTTTCTTGCCCTCTATATACCTGTTTGCCAGTGTTGGACCCCATGCCTGTTATGACCACGTCTCTGTCCAATAAAAGCTTGCATATGGATCTGGCACGTCTCGCGTCTCGTCAGCCCCGTTACAGTGTGTGTATGTGTATGCAATATATTTATGTGCATCCCCATAAACTATCCACAGCCTAGGCCTAACACGAATATATAGATAAAATCAATATAATTACATGTCATAGAAAACTAAATAAAGGCGCCAGTACCCCTGCACATTTAACAATACATGCGCGTAGTTGACAGATGACAGCATGCTCAGTTGAGAGTAACCACATGGGGGTTCAAGGCATGCCCCAGCTAGGGATGGCTGACGGGAAACAGACGTTCCGAAGCTTTGCAAGATCCCGAAGCGCAGATGTTTCGAAACACTGATCCGAAGCGTGATTCAAAACACCCATGTCACATGACTACGGCATGGTCCGCCAAATCAGCATTTGATTGACACGATCGGGTACAGACCACACAATCACACATCTGTATAAAAGCGAAGTCAACGCATCTTGACCTCGTGGGTTTTTGTGAGAGGATTTTTTCAAAGGCTGGAGAAATTATCTGTAAAAAAAGAAGTAGACTAAGTCCTTCCACAGCAGAGAAAGCGATATTTTTGAATAAAAATCTCTAAAAAAGTGAGACATTGTGGCTTGATTTCTTTTTATTAATATTCATTTTTCAATGAGTAAAAAATAACATTATGCACAGTGAGAAGCCTACAGTTTACAAGCTTCACATATTAGAAACATACAATAATAAAAAACAACACATTTTTTTAATGGTCCACCTCGTTGTCAAATTGTTTCAGATCACCAACACCTGCCAAGTGACCCTAGGTGTCACCGTTGAGGACGGGTGTCGGATTGATTCGAAGCCTCGACACAATATGCCACATTTGCTTCAACTGTTTCATTGCTTCACGTCACGAAGCCTCGATCTGACCTACCACTGAGGGTGACTTGTTTCACATGTAACTACAACTCCTCAAAATGCAAAAGGTTAATTATAGCTCGAATATTGTTGCAGGGGAAATTTGGTAGGAGTATTTCCATTTTCTGTGTCTTTTTCACTTGCAAAGATTGGGCCCATTCCGTTTGTGCAGCTGACCTTTTCGCTAATGTTGCTATTGTTTCTATTAAAATGTTACCGTCTGAATGTTTCTTTTTTCATAAATGTTTTTAAAATGTTGACTTTTATAACAAGAAAACATTCCATTTTATAATTTTGCAAACACTATGGGAACATTACTTTTGAATGTTCTCTGAACATTCTGAAACAAGTAGTAAACTTGTTGTGGCAAATAAACAAAATAAATAATTCTGAATAATAGACAAATATACCAATTGTCTTTTAGTTTTATTTTCTGGCAAAAAAAGGCCAGCAGTCATACAGTCAGTCAAAGTGTGCCACAGAGTGTAACAGTGAAGGGAGTGCATCCTTCCTCTCTTATAGTCTCATCTCTCAGAATGTTATCTCTCTGGGCTAATGATGGTATTTTCAAACACATTCTTAGACTTACTTATCATATTCTATTCTTGGAAACCCTCCTGTCACGTACCAACACCCTTTTACCATTCCATTCCAATTCCATATTAGAATAAGGATTGTGTGTGCTCTTTTACTGTCACACACATCTTAAAGATCAATAGCTGTTCTTTGTTCTGTTAAATCAGCAATGAAGCATGTGACTCAGAGCAATGCAGAAAATACAAACATAACACAATATTCAATAAGTGTATCATATTAAGAAAATATACCATTACATATTTAAAAAAATGTTGGATGAACGTCCATATAGAACAATTCAGAAATAAAATGTTTTTGTGCAGATGGTATATTCCCCATGTTTTGTCCCATATATGTCATCAGTTAAACTGATTAATCCTATTATTTTTTATTTTTTAGTTATTTATTTGCTTTTTAGGGAAAACCATTCAATAAGAATTTGCTACTGCGAGAGCATAAATATAGGAAATGTTCAGGTAAATTGCCATCAAATAGAGGTAAAAAATGTTGATACACTGTGGTTTTTATTCAGAATAAAGTTCCCAACAGAAATCAGCAGAACAAAATGAGCTTTTATTTAGATTCATGAAAAAGTTTCACAAAAAATGTTCATTAGCTTGAAGAGATTGTTCTCTGTTTGGTTTTACAACACACATTATACACAGTCATGCTCCAAACTTGAATTTTGCAGTGCTGTTTTTTTACAAGTTGCTAGATAAGGACTATGAAACATACTGGATTAGATCCAGGTTTATCATTTAGAGACCAGTTTTCCTACATATCTAACAACTCAATTGGGTTTTTCATGTCCTGCTCGTTCGTTGCCCTTTTGCACCTGCCTTAAAGTCCAGATGATCTTCAGCAAAAGCCGTCTCCAGCACCAGCAGCAGAGACTGTTTAAAGCTTCTTTTTATACTCATCACACATGAACACATAGAGAATGGGGTTCAGACAGCTGTTTAGATAAACCAGGTAGAGACTGACAATCAGAGCTATCACAAATACTTTTGATGTCATTACATAATCACTCCAGTTATTTCCTACAACCGTTCCTACTACAGTTACTAAATAAAAACTGCAAACATGGTATGGGAACCAACATATGAAAAAGCCAGGATTATGGTTATAATGACTCGGTATGAGCTGAGCTGCTTCACACCCTTTTGAGGCGTTTTGATTCGTATTCCAATCGCTATGTATGAAGATGCAATGATCAGAAAGGGGATGAGGAAGCTCAGTGTACAAATTATATGTGACCAGCGAAAGTAGACATATCAAACATAAAGAAAGGAATGCTGTATCCCCGATGGGGATGAAACCCACCCAATTATGCCAGATGATCTTGGCTTTAAGTAAAGTTCGTTTATTTTTAGCCCAAACAACCCTCATGGGTGTCACACAGCATCGGTCCCAGACTGATAACTACAATAAAAAAATACTAGCAGACTGATTAGTGATAACATTAACTGAAAATGTATTTCAATAAGTAAAGATCCTCGGAGCCAAAGCTGAGAGAAAAAAATGATTGGAAGACAACTGAAGGTGAAAGTCTGCAATCGCCAAGTTGAGAAACCAAATGGAGTTGACGGTCGTCTTCATTCTGCAGCTAGTCAGAAATATGACAAGCCCATTTACAATGAGACCTCCCACTATCAATGATGGCAATGAAAATGCATAATACAAAGATCCACAAAGCTATCAATCCTTCGTGCTGCATAGTGGGTGTTATGTGCTGTGCCTCCGGTCATGTTTTCAGCTTCAGAACTGGTGTCCTCTACACAAAGAAGAAAGAAACAGAAACACAATGAGGGCTGATTTAAGGTCTGTTTTTGAAAGCATCATCTTATCGTTTGTGGTGTGTTTCTCGTGCTGGCAAAATCATTTTTTGCATGCAGTACATCACACCAAAATGCCATTTTGTTTATCCTTTCCTGGTGATTAAAAACCTAAAATAAACCTAAAATTAAATTGTGTTCAGTTTTGTTCTCAAGTCATACTGATTTTATCATGATATTCTATAGCATCAAATGCACAGAGGAGAAAAAAAATAAATAAAAATTAAATAAACTGACAAGTTTTTTTTTTTTTTTTTTTTAATTACCATATTGACCGTTTTTGACCGTTATACTACTGAGTATGAAACATTTGGTATTGACCTCTCACTTTATGGCAATCAATACATGTACCAGACACTGACCCCCAGAGTTTACAACACAGAGATTAAATTTCATCACTTTGATTTTTACTGAGAAAATTATTTACTCAATTGTGAAAGATGTGTTTCTTAATGAACTGGGTGATAAAACATTAATGCACAGAAACTGCTGAGTTTGAAAACTAGATATTGAAAATGTGTGAGTATAATCACAATTGGAAAAAGTAATTTCAACTAAAAAAATCTTGCCTGTTTGAATCTTTTCGATTACAACTTAAAAAAAAAATAGAGCTGAAATTGGTTTATTTACTATTTTACATATTAAGTAATGAAAAAACATATTTTGCCCGTTGACTCTGTTCATATAATTTTACATGACTCCTGCTCTGTATGTGTGCATTGATTGTATCTTGCCACAGAATTTGCATTTACCTACACTCTAAGGGGTATACATCAAAACATATAATAGAAGAATAACTACACATACCCATTTTTTGGAGCTTGTTTGATGTCACTGGAACAAGTCGAGTCTTGGGGGATCTTGCACTGTCCTTCCTTGGTCCTTTGTGGTTTTATACTAGACAGAATAAGAGCTGGTAGTTCCATGAATAAGAGGCGATTTGTTGTGCTACCAGGGCCTAAAAATGTCGGGCGTCATTTAGCAAACTTGATGTTACTGCAGCTCATCAGAACATCATCAGGGGTAGTGGGCATCTGCCTGCAGCATCTTTGCCATGATGCATTACTTTAAAGAAGAGATCGGAATTTATTTTTCTGTTCCATTTTTTTTAACTGGTGGTTTAGTGGGTGCAGACTACTTGGGTATCCTAATCTTTAACTACACGCTACTTTGAAATTTTGGTTTCATTACACGATGTCAACATTTTTTTTATCTTTTTTACATTCTGATTTGGTCAATTCGCTGCATCCAGTGGGTCTTATCTTCCCTCATTTCTGCTGTTGCTGTGATGGTCCAGTCTGCTACATGCAAATCAAAGTGCTTGCTTCTACACCATGAAAGACATCTTTAATGATTTAAGGCCTGCCGAACGCTCAATTTTCTCATGTCCACAGAGCAATGTTCTCATCAGTGAAAAATTGCAGCTGTTGTAGTGGGACTTTGATTCTCATCATGAAGTCAAACACTCAGGGAACCCATTCTGATCCTGCTGATCAAGACCTTTTTGTGTTGTCCAAATTTTTAATGCATGCCTTAAAGTTAAAGGAATGCAGCTTATTGATTACAAAAAACAGGGAATGTGAGGCCGTAAAGTAGTTCAGGTCGCTTTCGTGTAGTACAAGACCGCTGCGACCTGATACTCTCCCGCTCACGATACCAATCGCCACTAGCGTAAATTGGATCTCAAAGTCTAAAGCGGTATTGGCTCAAAAGACCGTCCCATCCCCAACTCTTAGGTTCGTCCTAACTACTACGACCTCACAATCAGTCTCATCGAACCCCTTACAAATCTTCTTGTGGCAGTACAGACACGCAGGCAAGATTGTTTTCTCAGTTCGCCCCCTCCAGTGATACTTTCGTGTATTTTAGTAGGTATATAAGACCTTGTGCCGCCCATTCAGAAAAGACAGAGAGCTCGATGCCTAATATGTTCGCGCATCCCCCCATAAAACTACCACAAGCCCTAACACTGAACACCCATTATTAGACACTGTAACACATGCAAATACTAGAGAGCATTGCAAAATAAAAATAAATAAAGGTCCTGTGTGTAAGACAACCGAGCTGTTGAAGTATGAAGGTTAGTGACCTAAAGTCATGTGTGACTTGCGCGTCAGAACGCCACGTGGGTCTATAGTTTTTGTAGCCGGTGTGTGGGGTAGTTCATGGTTTTTTAAACGGACGGTGGTTGTGAAATAGGGACTTGCACTTTCATTTCTATTGAAGTTCTGAGGCTGTCGAAACTGAATCAGTTTACTCGTTTCGGATACTATTGTGCGTCACACTGTGTGCACCAGTCATGGGTTGCTGAATAGCCTGAAGACACATTAAACAATAGAAGGAAACTTTCATGATTTGACATTACCATATTTGCTATATCAGGGATTCTGTCCTCTGTAGAAATTACTAATCAGCAGCAGACAGTTATGTCATGGCCATGTTTATTCACCACAGTAACTATGGTTGACATGTAAGCTGTGTTACAATTGTGAAACACTTAACATGCTGGTCCTCTTTCAGATTGGCAAGAGGTAATAGATTATTTCTTAACTTCTAATGGAGCTAACGGAAAAACGTCACATTTTTCCTTGTATCCCCTCCATTCACCATCTGATCCCTCATTCTCAATTGATGCTGTACTGTTTCCATACTCGCCTTACATTACATAAGGTTACACTGTGTTCTTTGCTTCGTAACACTAGTACCACTTTCTTCATTGTTCTCCTGATTCTCTAATCATAATCGATATTTATTAATACGTGTCCAAAAATGACTAAGCTTTGCGTGCTGTTTTGGGGCTGCCATTGATGGCATGTATAGGCCAGATCTCAGGGCATATGCTCGCTTGTAAAAAGTTATCAAATCAAAAATGTTTGGCTAAAATTAAGAATCAAAAAAAAAAAAGAAAAAGGACCTGAGGTCTAGAACAAACAGACCCTTGAGGAAGAACGGCTGCTGGATTGGCCGTACAAGAACCTTTATCATACTTTATGAAACTCGATACTCGACCCAGAGGGGCCTCGCTGTAGAACCGCCCATAATATAGTTCCATTCTAACTGGGTTCGAACCGCTTTCATACATTTACGAGATAATACTGCTGCTCAGGGGGAGAGAACTATTCTTTGAATTACATAATATGATATACACCTGACGTAAGTTTATCCCAAAGCTTGAGTTGAGATTTGATGAATCCTGTTTGGTTATGATGAACTAGCCTGTTCATAAAATTTCTCTAGAACGGCGCAGATCCAGTACTTTAGACACAATGAGCTAACGTCAACCATCAGTCCCTAAATCAAAAAAAGTGGCCCCGGTAGTAACTAGAACAGGAAGTCCGGATCTCTTTATATTTTTTTAACAAAAGAGAATAACAGCCGATATTAATAGATGGTGGAATGCCTCCTAACTTATGAGGGGGGCCTAAATCCCGAACAAAAAGTTAGTATACAATTCGATTGGAAATACCGTTTATGGGATTCTCTTGCTTCCTAGAATGGGAGGCTGACTCCCGGCTCCTGAAGGAGGTGATCGGTTTCAGCCCGAATCCGCATCTGACAGCCTAGGTAAATCAATGTTGGACAGAAAAGATGAAAAAGAGTCAGGGCCACCATCAGTAGAAGAAGTAAAGAGGTTAGAATAAAAAGTGTGGAAGGCGATATTAATGTCTTTTGGGTCTGGTCACAATGAGCCCAGATTGGGATTTCACTGATGAAATATTAGCAGAC
>NC_056586.1:26783165-26972496 GCF_018340385.1 Cyprinus carpio | reverse complement strand
AACCCCACAATAGTCCTGAATACCTCCACACGCCATCCCAAACGTCCAGACAATTCACTCCCCTTTGGTTCTCTGCATTCTATTTTATGTGGTTACCCGCCTCCATAATCCTCTCACAGATCGCCACGTCAACTCCCCACAACCAGATGTCAATCTCTCATTAGCTGTTGTTATTGTGACATCGGGCGCAACAACGGAAGTGGACGGTGTGTACCGCGAAACCGGCACGGGGGCGGAACACAATTCCAACGGGACTTAGTTCCGCTTCTACTTTCGTTCACCCCGTTGACATTATGGTAAGTTGTTCTAGCTGTTTTCTCAAGTGCGTGCCTGTCCTCCTTTTGCAGCTGCCTGGAAGGAAATATACCCACCCGGTATCGTGTGTCTGTTGCGCGCACTAGCTAACCGTCCCAAGTTCTGCTCTTCGCTTTTTAACAGAATTCGTGGTCGCTTGTACCTGTCCATATGTAGGTCAACGCAATGCTGGGTTCAGTACAGAGTCTAAGCATCTATTACTGTTAAGGCCACAAACCGAATCCAAAGTACTCTGTTGTGCTAGCTTGATACTGGTAAGCAATGGCACTGTGCCGGTCATCATAAGGAGACGTTGGAATCTTGATTAGTTCTTTCTTGGTGAGTTGCTCGATCTCTTTTGCAATTGTGCCTAGACCGTTTGACAGACCACATGCGGGCGAAGATACGAGATGCTCTTCACCCACCCAATCCCCCTACTATTAGGCCGACTTATAGCGCGAATCCATCTTGACTAGAGTGAGCCCAAAGCGGAAGGGACATATGACTGAGATTGTGAACCGCTCTGGTCAATATTTATCCACAGGACACAGCACGTCGTGGACATTCAAGTAAATTAAGGTCACTTGTTTTAACCATTAATCTCAATCTCTCTCATCTCTCTCTCTCTCTCTACTATATATTAGATATTATATATAGATATGTGTGTGGGGTGTGCTGTGTGGTAGGTGTTTTTTTTCATACTGACGTTCTCGCCCGATAGTGGACAACAAAAGAGAACCTTCGGTCGTGCAAGGATGAAACTTAAACAGGTTTGCACAGTGAAACAGAACAGCAAATTTCTTTAAAGTTGTAGAAAATAACTCTATAATAAAAGCACTGCTGTAGATAAAACTATTTTTGGTGAGGTATGTTGAAAATTATTCAGGATTTACGCTGAAATGTTATGTTCAGTGACAGATAGAGATTTTGGTGAATTTTTGTGTGTATTTTTTAAGCTTCTTCAACACAAATAAAGATAAAATGACGTAAGTACAGACTGTTTTGCTGACTAAAATGACACAGCATTTTCATAAAACATAATTGCGAAAGCTTCTTTAGCAATCCTCCAAATTTCTTTCTAATGAAAGTCTAGTAAAAGAAAACAATGAATATGCATACTGTTATTTTTATTTTTTTTTTATTTTTCTGTCACATATTTTGCAGTTATTTTGTCTATAGCTCTCAGTTTCCACCGACTACTAATTTGTTTTCATTAGTTTTTCTTTAAAAAAATAACATATGCATAATATGTGTGCATGGTGTTGACTGGCAGTGGAATGGTCATCTACATCGCAGGCCTCAAAATGTAAAGGTCCAGTCCGTACATCTGGTTTCTAAACCTGTCAGTAGCTGATTTCGTGTTTTTAATTTCCTGATCTCTAATGTAACTTACAAATATCGTGATTTGGATGGCCTTTTGGTGACTCTGGGTGCATGTTGAGTAGCCTGGTGGCTGTGCTGAACATGTTTGCCAGCGCTTTGCTGCTGACAGTGATCAGTCCTGGACCGCTGCCTGTCCACCTGGGTGGTGGTGTGGGCCTGGGACTAAACGAACCGTCCTGAAAGCAAGGATAATTTGCCTGCTTATTTGAATAGCAGCAGGTGCTAGCACATTACCTTGTGTCATCTTTCGAAAAATGCTTTGCATTTCTCCACAACAAACAGTGTGCATACTTTGTTTTTCAGGACTGCAAGCCTACAAGAGGGTGGTTGCTCATTTTTTTGTAGTGTTTCTTCATCCCATTTGTCATAATCTTGGCTTATGTGGTGATCAGAGTACGAGTTAAGTGCCTCCAGAAAAACAAACTAAAACCCTTCCGTATTATCCTAGCTATAATCCTGGCCATCTTCTGCTGGCTTCCCTTTTGTTTACCAGTTCCTTGAAGTGTTCCTTGAAATGAATGCGACAAACCCATCAGCTTGAGCTGACCAGTTTCAAGAATGTTTTTGACCAGATAGGGCTCTTCATAGTCAGTCTTGCCTACTTGAACAGCTGCCTGTATCCTTTCTTGTATGTATTCATGCGTGAAGATTTTCAGAAGAAGCTCAAGCGGTCTTTGGTGATGGTGTTTGCAAGCGCCTTCGCAGAGAAACATCTGGCTCTTCTCTTGCAACGTTCCAGATCCCAACACAAATCTTATTGCCAGAGCGGAACGGCACCCGTTAATGAGGGTTAAATTTAAACATTCACAACACCAAATGTCTGTTTAAATTAAGTAACTATAAAAAAAAGGAATAGCACATGCAATTTAGCAAAATATTAACAGGAAGGTTATTTTATTTTTTTATGTTGTGAGATGGAAGCTGGATGTGCCAAAAAACCCCCCAATTTTATTATAGTATAATATGGCCATAAATGTGATAAATAGCGGAATCATGCCTCTAACTAGATACGCAAGAAATTGGTAATTGTAAGTGGGGCAGGAAAGTTGTGTAGTATATGCCCACTACCCTTGAAACCAGTTGTATAGCTGACTAGTACCATTTCAATCAGATGTTTATAGTCCTATCTAGCACTTGTAAACACATCGTGTGCTGATGCTGCCACATTTAGGCCCCTTATACGGTAATAAATAATGACAAATCAGACCTTATCAGAATCAGAAAGAGGCTTTTATTGCAAACCTTGCTGTGCATACAAGAATTTGTTATAGTTCAATAAGATTCCAGTAAACGGACGAAGAAAAAAAGGACGACTATTGCGAACTCAAAAAAAATAAATAACTTTTAGAACAGTTGTTCTCTAGATGATACTGGACTAGAATAAGAGTGAGATGCTGGGATGGTACCTAGGATGGGAGGGGTTACAAATAAATTATCAGGATATGGCACATTTTATTACATAAGGTGGGGAATATTGAAATGTTCATTGCGGTAGAATTGCTTGGGGAAAGAAACTGTTCTTGGGCCTGGAAGGTTCATGGTATTTTGCAGCTGCTGAAGCGACGGCAAGATGGCAAAAGTTCAAAAAGGCGGTTAATTGGAGGTGCGGGATCCAGAGTGATTTTATGAGCCCTTTTTCCCTTCCCCCACACCCACCCCCACTCCTGGATGTATACAGTTATTTGCAGGCGTGGGCAGGCGTGAGCACCAAATAATTCTTTCAGCCAAGTCAGATACCAATTCTCAGTAGTCCTTCTGAGTGTGTGTTGGTTTTTTGTTTTGAGTTTGGAGTTTTTTTTTTTTTTTTTTTTTTTTTTTTTTTGTAAGTTTTTTTTTTTTTTTCTTTTTTTTTTCAGGAAAGACTCAATGACGCTTGAGCGGAGTAGAAGTTGCGGGTTTCCGCAGCTCCAGCAGCTCCTGGGGCTTTAGTGACGTAATCCCAGGCTTTGCTGTCTGGTATAAAACCAACAGTTTTGTGAACAAGACCCGAGGGGAAAGATCAAGACTCACTTGTCCCAGTACATCAACAGCTCACAAAAATGCGGTATGTGTATTCTATATTACTGTGTGTGGTTTTTATTTATTTATTTTTTAAATAAACAAAACATGTTAACTCTCAGAGTGTAGTAAATGCAAAACTGTGTAAGAGCATTCAATGCAGACATAGTGTATTGTAAAAATGATATGAACAAGTCATGGCAAAACCAACAATTTTTTTTTTTTTTTATTACTGTCCAAAATATAAAACCAATTACATCTTAAACTTCAGTTATTGAAATAAGTTAAATGTAAGTGTTGAATATTAAAAAAACAATATAGCATATTTATCATAATTGAAGATGGATATTATTCTTCAGTTTAAATATTAGGAAGGTATTAAATAAACTTTTGGTATAAATGCCAGACACTAGGGGAATTTTTCTAAATGCAATCTTCCAAAATAACTGGTGGAATGACAACAGGGCTTGTTTTTTTTGTTTGTTTTTTTTTTTTTTTTTTTTTTTTTTCCCAATGAACCTGAAGAATACTGACTCAGGTGTGTTTGATTAAGGTTAGAGCTAAACTCTGCAGGAAAGTGGATCTCATGGGCCAGACTTGAGGATCCTGCTATAGAATATTCAAGATAATCAGTATGACTTTAGAACAAAACTGAACACACTTATTATAGGTTTTTAATCACCAGAAGGTTGTAAACAAAATGGCATTTTTGGTGTGTGTGGTACTGCCATGCAAAATTATTTTGCACACGAAAAACCCCACAATAGGGAAAAATGGAAATGGGCTTGTCATATTTCTGTAATGGCTGCAGAATGGAAGACGACTGTCACTCAATTGGTTTCGCAACCTGGCAGATTGCAGACTTCATCTTCATGTTGTCTTCATCATAGATCTTCTCTCAGCTTTGGGCAGGGTGGCATTTTTACTTAATGAGACGCATTCTCGTTGATCATGTTAAGACAAAATCTGTTTGTAGTATTTGTTCTGGTAGTTATCAGTCTGGATCGATGCCTGTGCACATGGATGGTGGTTTGGGCTAAACTATCCGAACTCTTACTTAAAGCCAAGATCATCTGCAGAATTGTGTGGGTTTCATCCATCGGATGCAGCATTCCCTTTCTATAAACCGCTGTATATGTTTACTTTTACATCGCTTGACAACATGTGAATTATAGTGGGCTTCCTCATCCCCTTTCTGATCATGCAATCTTCATACATTAGCTATTGGGGTGGAGTACGAATCAAACGCCTCAAAAGGGTAAAGCAGCGCTCCGGTCGTTCCGGGTCATTATAATTGTAATCCTGTCGTCTTTTCATATGTTGGTTTTCCCATACCAGTTTGCAATATTTATTTAATAACTGCAATACATAAAACCGGGTTACGAAATATATAAAGACAGCAATGATTGTCAGTATCTGCCTGGTCATCTTAACAGCTGTCTGAACCCCATTCTCTTATGTGTTCATGTGTGATGAGTATAAGAAGAAGCTTAAACAGTCTCTGCTTGCTGGTGCTTGAGACAGCTTTTGCTGAAGATAATCTGGACTTCAGGGCAGACGCAAAAGAACGAGCAGGACCTGAAAACCAAAATGAGTTGTTCAGGATATGTAGAAAACTGTTCTCTAAATGACCTGGAGAACCTGGATCTAATCCAGTATGTTTATAGTCCTAATCCAGCAACATGTATAAAACGGCAACTGTAAAATGTCATGTTTGGAGCATGATCGTATATAATGTGTGTTGTAAAACCAAACAGAGAAAATTAAGTACAGGCTAATAAACATTGGTGAAACTTTTCATGAATCTAAATATGCAAAAGCTCATTTTGTTCTGCTGATTTCTGTTGGAACTTTATTCTGAATAAAACCACAGTGTATCAAAAAAAGTACTTGCATTTGATAGCAATTTCCTAAAGGGTTTTTACGCTCTCACAGTAGCAAATTCCTATTGAATGGTTTTCCCTAAAAAGCAACAAAATAAATGAAAATAACAAATAGTAGATAATAAAATATGATTTCTGGTACAAATACAAAATTATAAAGATATTGGTTACCCATTTAATCAGTTTATCTGATGAAATATGGGACAAAACATGGTAAAAAATACCATCTGGTCATTATTACAAAATGTTAGCACAATAACATTTTTGGAACATTTTTATTTCTGAATTGCTCTAGTTGGATGTTCATGCCAACGTTTTTTTTTTTAAATATGTAATGGCATGTTTTCTTAGTATGATATGCTTATTTGAATATCGTGTTATGTTTGTATTTTCTGCTTTGCTTAGTCACATGCTTCTTTGCTGATTTAACAGAAAAAAGAACAGCTATTGATCTTTAAGATGTGTGTGACAGTAAAGAGCACACACAATCCTTATTCTAATATGGAATTGGAAATGGGAATGGTAAAAGGGGTGTTTGTACGTGACAGGAGGGCCTCCAAGGAAAAAATTATAATTCTAAGAATGTGGTTGAAAATACCAATCATTGGCCTCGAGAGACAACATTCTGAGAGATGAGACTATAAGAGAGAAAGGATGCCCTCCCTTCACTGTCACACTCTACTGCACACTTTGACTGACTGTACGACTGCTGGCCTTTTCTTGCAAGAAAATAAAACTCAAAGACAATTGGTATATTTGTCTCTTATTCAGAAGTTTTTTTTTTTTTTGCCATAAGTTACTACTTGTTTCAGAATGTTCAGAGGACATTCAAAAGTAATGTTCCCATAGTGTTTGCAAAATTATAAAAATGTTCAGAGGACATTCAAAAGTAATGTTCCCATAGTGTATTTATAAAAAAAACATTCAGAAAGTAAACATTTTAACAGCTGCAATGCAGCAAGACAAATAATAAATAAATGACAAATTATAAAAAAGTTTCAATAGTTTTGTGTATCTCCCCCAGATTAGTCAGAATAACTTGCTGCTATGTCTTGTCTGTCACGTGGTTGTCAGTGTCCTCTTTGTTTGCTGCAATGTTTTTTCACTGCATGGGAAAATGGACATGTGACATGAGAAACCTCTATTGCGTGAATCTCACACTAAACTGCATTGGCAGTCTTTATCATTATAGTTATCATCATGGTATCATGCTGTGAACGGGCCTTACTTTGAATGAGCGGACTTATATACACAATGTAGTAATGAGGAAAAGAAGGTTATTGTATGCTGCAATGGACCAATCAGAATGTAAAAATAATAATTTTGAACATTTTTGTCACATGTATGTTTCTGTTTAGTCCCCCTTGTGTGTTCCAAATGGGATATATCGCTCTCCGAAGGGCACTCAGAGTGAAACAATCATGGGCCGCCATATTGAAGGGTCATTCCAAAACCGAGGTGCTCAAAAAAGTGGCCTCTTCAAAGGGCCCTTCGGAATGAAGAATTTCGAAGGGTACAACTGATGGACAATTCGGGCTCCCATGATCCTTTGCGCAGATTCTTTGCATGATGACGGCGCCTCCGTGTGGGCACGTGATGAAGACACAGAAGGGCACTTCAAGAAACCGTTGTGTTGGTCCCACTCCGCTCTCACTCCAGAGGGTAAACCTGTTGAAGGGATTAGGGCATAGGGATGAGCCATTCCAAAGGAACACGGGGCCTGTCTGCCCTAATTTGGTTTAATTCCTGTTTCCTGTTCTCGTTATTAGTTAATCATTGTCCATTCTGTTTGCCTGTTATGTTTCACTATCCCTTTTGTCTCCACTCCATTTAAGCCCTGTGTTCTGAGTTTCTTTGTCTTGGTTTAATGTTATTTTCAATGGTCTACGTGTGTTGATGTTCATTAAAGATTCATTTACTTCTGTTCCTTTGTCGTGTGCCTTTACTACAACCACAACCGCATGACAATGTTATGAAACCATTTCAAAGTAGCTGTAGTGAAGTAAGATACCAAGTAGACTACACCACTAAACCACTGGTTAAAAAAATAAAACAAAATAAAAAATCAGTCTCTTCCTAAAAATATTCATCACGGGAAAGAAATCAACACAAAATTGGCTTCTCAACCATTTTCTGCAGGTGGATGCCCACTAACCACTGATGATGTCTGATAGCTGCAGTTACATCAAGTTTGCTAATGACACCACATTTTAAGCCCATATCACAACAAATCAACCTTTACTGATGTAATGCCAGACTTTGCTGTTAACCAACAGGACCAAGAAGACAGTATGTGTATTATTCATATACATGTTTTTAGTATAACTCTCAGAGTGTAGTAAATGCAACAACCCGGTATCAGGCCGAAGCGGAGAGAGGGCAAGCGGAAATCCTGGCAGCGGCAGGTCGCAGCGCCACTTCTGATGGCATCCCCAGATGCCACTAGTTGTTTCTGGCGGCTGCCACGTTCTTTCTCACCGTTTCTGCCGTTTGCTCGGTAAAAACGAAATTGTGTATATCCTTATAACCTTACTGTTGTTACATTTCCCTGGTTAAATAAACATTACGTAAAAAAGGCTAAAACAATTATATTTTGTATTTTTACACTATGTAACATTGTTTATCAAACATCTAATCAAGTTAGTGTTTTTACGTATTTTTACATTTCTTCCAAAATAATAACAAAAGGCAGTAACAATACAAACAATATATTTGTTGTGTTTTTGTGTTCACGGAAAGATGGCTTAGCAACAGCGTCCCGGACTGCACTATTCAGCTCGATCAGCTGACGTGCTATCGAGCAGACAGAGCTCTTGTCGCGGGAGGAAAAAACCTGCGGCGGCGGGGCTTTGTGTTTACATCAATGACACGTGGTGCAGCGATGCTGTTGTGATCTGCAAACACTGCTCACCCCTGGTGGAGTTTTATGATTATTAAGTGCCGGCCGTTCTATCTGCCGAGGGAATATACTGCCATACTGCTCGTTTCGGTTTACATTTCCCCGAACAACAACAACAGCAACAGGAACGATGCACTAAATGAACTGTACCAGCACATCAGTGAGCAGCAGACAGCACACCCTGATGCTTTTCTCATCATAGCTGGGGATTTCAACCACGCAGACTTAAAGAATGTGTTTCCAAAAATACACCAACACATTAATTTTCCAACAAGAGGTAAAAACATTTTAGACTTTGTTTACACCACACAGAGAGGAGTTTACAAAGCCCTCCCCCTCCCCTGCATTGGTGCCTCAGACCACATCACTGTCATGCTAATGCCTGCATACAGACCGCTCGTTAAAGTCGCCAAACCAGTTCAAAAACAGATTCAAGTGTGGCCGGAAGGGTCGTCAGACGCTCTTCAAGACTGCTTTGATACAACTGACTGGGACATGTTTAAGCAGGCTGCCACTTACAATAACACCACTGACGTCCAGGAGTACTCAGAGACTGTCACTGCCTACATCAACAAGTGTATTGAGGATGTAACAGTCACAAAAACCATCACTGTCCGGGCTAAGCAGAAGCCGTGGATGACAGGGGAGGTCTACAGACTCCTGGAGAAGCGGAACGCTGCATTCAGAGCTGGAGATAAGGTGGGCCTGAGGACAGCCAGGGCCAACCTATCCCGCGGCATCAGAGAGGCTAAGAGACAGTACTCCAGGAGGATAGCCCATCGTTTCAGTAACAGCAGAGACTCTCGTAGCCTGTGGCAGGGGATACAGACCATTACAGACTACAAGCCCCCACCACAGACCTGTGACAGCAACATCTCTCTGCTGAACGAGCTGAACACCTTCTTCGCTCGCTTTGAGGAACAAAACGGCACCACTGCACAGAAGACTCCACCTCCTCCCGGTGACCAGGTGATGACGCAGACCCTGGACAGTGTGAGGAGATCCTTCAGCAGGATAAATGCACGAACAGCTCCGGGTCCTGACAACATTCCTGGGCGTGTACTGAGAGACTGTGCAGCAGAAGTCACTGATGTCTTCACAGGACATTTTCAACATCTCACTTAGTCAGGCTGTTGTTCCCACATGCTTCAAAGCTACCACCATCATTCCAGACCCGAAGAAGCCATCTCCATCCTGCTTCAATGACTACCGTCCTGTTGCACTTACTCCATCCTCATGAAGTGCTTTGAACGGCTAGTCATGCACCACATCAAGTCTGCCCTCCCCCCCTCCCTGGACCCATTCCAGTTTGCATATCAGTCCAACCGGTCGACCGATGATGCCATCTCAACTACCCTACACTGAGCACTCACACATCTAGAGAAAAAAGACTCATACGTCAGAATGCTGTTCATAGACTTCAGTTCAGCATTCAACACAATCATCCCTCAACAGCTCATTCACAAACTGATCGAGCTGGGGCTCAACACTTCGCTGTGCAACTGGCTGTTTGGACTTTCTGACTGGAAGACCTCAGGCCAGTACGGGTCGGTAGTAACACATCCAGCACCATCACCCTGAACACTGGGGCCCCCAAGGATGTGTGCTGAGCCCCATCCTCTTCACTCTGCTGACCCACGACTGCACACCGTCACACAACTCCAACCTCTTCTTTAAGTTTGTGGATGATATGACTGTGGTGGGTCTCATTAGCAACAGAGATGAGACAATCTACAGGAGCGAGGTGAGTCGTCTGGCCGGGTGGTGCAGTGACAACAATCTCTCTCTGAACGTGGAGAAGACGAAGGAGATTGTTGTTGACTTCAGGAGAGTGCACACTCAGCCTTGTTCCTATGACCATCAACGGTGTGACTGTGGAGAGAGTGAGCAGCACCAAGTTCCTGGGTGTGCACATTTCAGAGGACCTCTCCTGGACCGACAACACCGCAGCACTGGCCAAGAAATCACGACAGCGTCTCTATTTCCTCCGCAAACTGAGAAGAGCCAAAGCCCCGCCCCCCATCATGTACACATTCTACAGAGGCACCATCGAGAGCATTCTGACGAGCTGCATCACTGTGTGGTATGGCGCCTGCACAGTGATGCAGCTCGTCCTGCCGGAAGACTCTGCAACACATAGTGAGAGCAGCTGAGAAGATCATTGGTGTCTCTCTCCCCTTCCTCCAGGACATTTACGGAACCCGTCTCACTCGCAAAGCTCTCTGCATTGCAGGTGACCCCAACCCCCCGTCACACAGCTTCTTCAGTCAGCTGCCATCAGGGAGGAGACTGCGGAGTCTCCAGGCCAGGACCAACAGACTGAAGGACAGCTTCATCCATCAGGCTGTCAGGAAGCTGAACTGGCTCCCGAACTTGCCCCCCTGTCCCTCTTCTGCCCCAGGCACCACTGAACTATGAAAGCTCTACTGTTAGTGTTATCTGTATGCACCGGGGGTCTGAGAGTAACGCAATTTTGATTCTCTGTATGTATGTACTGTACATGTGGAAGAATTGACAATAAAGCAGACTTGACTTTTATTTGTCAACTGATGTTCAGCTGTTCTTTTTAACTTTACCAGAGGGTGTCGCTGTTGGACAGTTATTTTTATAAAAACTAATGACTTTTACACTTTTTATTGTCACATTTTGTTTATTTTTTGTAATATCGATAACTTTCTCATCCAGTTGTTCTTTTCTCTAAAAAGACTCTGCCTCCCTTGCCTTGGCTGACGGCAGGCAACGACTGATGGCAGTAGCCATACAACAAACAAATATCATAAATTTATTCATCTTAAATTATGATCCTTGCGGCTTTGAGGTTGTCAATTTTGGCAGGTTATTTTACATTCATTTCATGCATGCAAATTAATAAAGTGATGAATAGAAACTGGGCAGTTCAATTAAGTATAGAATTAAAATTAAAATGGGCTAATATGGGATCACATTTTTTGGATGTGATTAATCGTGATTAATCATTTGACAGCCATAAATTTTTTTTTTTAAATTTTGTGTGTGTATGATTTTGTTTTAAATGTAATGATTTTTTTTTTTTTTTGTGTAGACGTTTTTTTTTTGTAAGTTTTGTTGCAAACAATATTTACTGTTATATTATAATGAAAAACAGTAGTAATATATTTATAATATTTATAGAAAGCATTCAATGTTAGAAAAGATCATATATTTCATGTACTGTAAATTCTCTACAAGGTAGAGGCATTAACTGTAATATTAGTATATACACCAAAAATTTTGACCATACTTTCCTCTTTCACAGCAGGATTTTTTTTTTTTTTTTTTTTTTTGAGAGAGACACCAGGACTACCGCTGACTGGTGTGGTAACAGAAATTGAAATTGATATTTTTTTACTTTTTTTTGTTATTTTTTTTTTTTTTTTTTTTTATTGATGTTGCATACTACATACCAACAAGCAGATGAGTCCCAAATTAAATCCCTACACAAAGCTGCGTGGCCAGAGAGTTGTCCAGCAGAACTGTTCACTTTTGTTTTTGGAAAAAAAAAAAAAAAAAAGATTATGAGGTGTTCTGCACAGAAATGGTTGATAAAGCAAAGTACAAAATCTTCACCAGATTTGAGGAAGAATGAGTCAACCTTCAGGATCATGAATAAAAAAAATCAATCAATGATAAAAATATAATTGTGAGGTTAACCTGATGCAGCAATAAATTTGTTGATTACGGTGATTTTTTTTTTTTCCCCAACACAGGCATAATGCATGGTTTCCATTGTAAACATTGTTTACACTGATATAATAATGAATGTACAATCTTTAAACTCAAAAGTTTGCATATACTAAGTGAGAAATAACAGATAAAATTGAAAATGCTTCATTTCCTTACCATAAAAAACAACATAATAAATATTCAAACACAGTATTTTTCTACTATTTAAATTTGCTTCTCTAATATTTACATTGCATTTACAGTGCATTAAAGGAAATGAACCCTACAACACTGGCATTATAGCTCTGCCAGTTGAACTAAGTGTATATATATATATATGTATATACAGTAGGTGGACATCCAAAACGTTGCTTCTACCGCCTCTCGTACCGCCGCGGCGTCTGCAAAGTGCATTTGCAGCTTTTGACCGCTGGGTGGCGCTTTAATCACAAGTTTTCAAACAAGCGCATCAAAGCAAAAAGCACAAAATGAAAGAAAAACACTATAGTTAAAATATTTAATATTCACAGATGAAAGTTTGGTAATTATGAAGTTATGTGCATTTCTTAGAACAAATTCAAGCAGGATAAATGTCAAGCCTGTGCCTGTGCTTATATTTTCTCTAAGCTACAAAGTATTACACCATATTTTAGATTTGACACATTTAATAGGTGTGCAGTATTATTTATATAATATGAATTATGTGTTATATTATTCAAAATAAATTGTGTTTTACTTTGCATCAGAGCATTAAAAGTGGTAGCCTATTTTAGTGAGCTTGGCTACATGGATTTATATGCAAAATGTCAATATTCTCATATATTAGGCCTATATTTTAATTTATATTTTAAAATTCCTTTAATAAAACAACATGCATTTGTGTTATTCGTTACCTGTCCTTTATTTTGACAGACAACTTCTTGGGAAAAATATATTTTGTCTTTACACTGATTAAGAAATTGTTGCGTGTTTTATAAATTATTTTCTTTATTTTAGTAAAACGTGAGGCACTGTATAATTTCGTTCCCATTATTTAGGCCTAATTAAAACAAGAAACGAATAAATTAAACCTGCACGAATTAGCTAAATCATTGAAAGTCTAAAGAATGGACGGATTATAAAAACGTTCTCATGTTTAAACTCAAGTTCTCTCATTATAATCAACAAAATACACACAATGTAAATAAGAGCTTCATTAATTGACAACTTCAGTGATTTTAAAGGGAGCCTTCTTTACTTTCTTTCATATAATTTAAGTAAAAAAATAAAATTGCAGCCGCATTTAAAATTAAATGCAGGTGTGTAAATTTGTCTGCGTGCAAGATTTGCTCGGCGCGATTGATGCTGAGTGCACGCGCAGCATTTATTCTTATTTGTTTTATCTTCATTACAAATCTTGTTTGGTTTTATTTTGGATAATTGTATGTAAAAAATAATTTACGTTGTAATGCATATGCAAAATGTGAATTATTATTCATATTCAAGTGTTTGTGCGAAAATTATTAATGCGCATGCAGGACAGGGAGGCGCCCTCTAGATCACCTGAATTTTTTCCTGATAATGAATTAAATTAAAATTGTGGTGTCTCACATACATGAGAAATATATCTACAGAAAGCTTGAAATGTCTTTCAAACGAATCAATTCAGAACGAAACCATTATGTAATCTGTGAAGGTTGTATTTCTCTTTAAAGGGGAGTCCATGTGGATAAAGTCAGCACTTTGAATGTCATCTTGCAGCTGACAAGAAAACATTTGTTTATTAATAAATAATTAAAATGTCTCCTTTTTTACAATTATTGGGCTACTTCTGCCTGTGCTTTGTGGCAAACTTAATGCATGTGCTTGAGTGCAGAATATATTAAGGTTCATTATGGATTATAGTTGTAAATTTAATATAAACCTCTGATTAGTTGAATAATGACAAATGAAGGACTAGTATACTGTCCACGTCCAGAAAGGTAATAAAAACATCATCAAAGTAGTCCATGTGACATCAGAGGGTCTGTTAGAATTTACTGAAGCATCGAAAATACATTTTGCTCCAAAAATAACAAAAATTATGACTTTATTCATCATTGTCTTCTCTTCCGGGTCTGTTGTGAACGCGACTGCTGTGACTGTTGATGTACAACGCTGCTGACGTGTTCTCTGGTGCGCCCAATAACAAAGATAACACGTCAGCAGCGTCATACATCAGCGGCGTCACTGCAGTGTTGTGAACGCGCTCACAACAGACCCGGAAGAGAAGAAAATGCTTAATAAAGTCGTAATTTTTTGTTATTTTTGGAGAAAAATGTATTTTCGATGCTTCAATAAATTCTAACGGACCCTCTGATGTCACATGGACTACTTTGATGATGTTTTTATTACCTTTCTGGACGTGGACAGTATACCGTACATACATTTTCAATGGAGGGACTGAAAGCTCTAGGACTAAATCTAAAATATCTTAAACTGTGTTCCGAAGATGAACGGAGGTCTTACGGGTTTGGAACGACATGAGGGTGAGTCATTAATGACATAATTTTTAATTTTTGGCTGAACTAACCCTTTAACTGTCTTTGACAGCAATGTAAACAACAGTTGTCGGACTACATATCCCAGGATACAACACAGTCACACAATTCGAAAAGTAACCAGAGATAAATTTATGTGAGAAACCTCAAACTAAACAACAAATTTGCAATGAGCTAGTGGTTATATTCGGGTCTGGATTGTTTTTTGAGAGTTTAAATAGCGGGGGAAGTCGTGGCCTAATGGGTAGAGAGTCGGACTCCCAATCGAAGGGTTGTGAGTTCGAGTCTCGGGCCGGCAGGAATTGTGGGTGGGGGGAGTGCATGTACAGTTCTCTCTCCACCTTCAATACCATTACTTAGGTGCCCTTGAGCAAAGGCATCGAACCCCCAACTGCTCCCCGGGTGCTGCAGCATAAAATGGCTGCCCACTGCTCCGGGTGTGTGTTCACAGTGTGTGTGTGTGTTCACTGCTCTGTGTGTGTGCACTTTGGATGGGTTAAATGCAGAGCACGAATTCTGAGTATGGGTCACCATACTTGGCTGAATGTCACTTTCACTTTCACTTATAGTGAGCTAAAATACCGTTTAATCCCATAGAAACGTAACCACGCGACGGTAAATACATTCAAAACAGAATCCATTTCCTCCAGTTCCCCCTTTATCCAGGAACCACTACAGTCCATCTAGATCCAAAAATCCCTAAGCAACAAAAAAGATTAGTGAGAGTAACGTTAGTTTCTTTCCTCTGCACTTCGTGTACCTTTAAATTTTGTGACTTTCGTGGTTTGCATTGCATACAGTTTCAATGTTTTTGTTTTATTATTAATTGTTATTATTATTACACAGTTCTCACATCTTGAATTTCAAACAAATTGATTTTTAAAGTACAAAAAACGGCAATATACAAAGTATTGCTGCTTAAAACGTTCACCATTGCATACTGATTTTTGTTTTAAATACTATTTTTTAAATGGTATTCATGTACCATTTAGTAACTAATTGTCTAGTTTCTAGTCTAGTCCTTATCTGAACTGCATTAACAAATGAGTGGTGTCTCAGTGCAATGATAACTAGCAATTGAAAGGGCTGAGATTGGAAAAACAAAGATTTAACTTGAAAAAACAAATAGTGATGTTGTCTTTTTTGGATTGCACGTTGCAGGCCTTGAATCCTGTCCGGTTTACTGAGCCACCCAGTCCTTCAGATCCTTCTACTCAGGTGTCACCTATGAGGACCGAGGACCAGGTCTGCCATGAAAGATCACGTATTGTCCTGCTCTGCCCTCCTACTACTGAACGCCAGCTGAGCTACTTCGAGTCTTGGCCTTCTACTGACATGAGTTGCTCTACAGACAACAATAACACTTCTGCTGCTCTGAAGCTCAGATGCAAGCCATGAGAAGCATGGTTGCACCAATGACAATTGAGGCAAAGGAACCCTCAGTTCTTGCAAAGTAAAGGAGATCATTGCGCTCTAATGGCAATATCACTTTTGATTCAAAACAATAGAATGTTGTAAAATTGGTAAACAAGGCTTTACTGAACTACTCACCCCATGAAGCAACGATGGAAAAACTGTTTTATTCAGTTAACTCTTTTGAAGAAAGTTTTAACAGAGTTTAGCCAAATACAGTTTTAGAGTTTTTAGCAAAAATAAATTGTAAAAACCTGATAAACCAAACAAAGCAACGATGTTATCATGTCCAAACTATTGTTTAGAGTTAGTGAGATTTCTTTAAAGAAATTATTACTTTTATTTAGCAATGACGCATTAAATTGACTAAAAAATACAGAAAAAAAAAGACATTTTTACAAAATATTTCTGTTTCAAATGCTGTTTTTTTAAACTTTGTGTTTGTATTAGAGTTGTGAAAAAATGTATCATGATTTTCACTAAAATGTTAAGCAGCACAACTGTTTGCAACATTGATTAAAAAAAAATATGAAATGTCTCCTAAGCAGCAAATCAACATATTGTTATGCTTTATAAATTTTTTGAGATTTAAATCTGGTGGTGGACCTTGTTGTCTAAAATACAGTAATTTCACTCACCATTTGCTACGCAGTGAACCATTCATTTGAAATATCACCAGATCTTCCTTTCTTTAAAGGAAAGCTGAAGTAATGTTGCCACATGTAGTGACACATTATTATATATATTATATATAGATGAGCAGGTCCAGGGTATTTAATGCAAGCTTTATGTTTGCCTTGAAATGGTTTATTGTTGCTTGTTAATATGACATCCTTTTGCAATTAAATCCTTCAAGGTACATTGAATGCTTCCACTTCGGAAAGCCACAGAGTAGAGAAGAAAGACGCCTTCAGGTAAATGAGCGAGAAGATGACAAGCCATTTTGGTGGATGCCCACATCCCCTCCATCCAGTTCAACACCAACACAAACATCAGAGAAATATATCAGAGGTGTGCTTTGAAGAATACATCTGTCATTAATAATAATGTTTCAGTGTGGGTTGATAATATAAAGTATTTTATGTCCTGTTTATAGAACCACTTGACCTCATGAACGATGGTCCGCCAACACCCAGAGAACCGTCTCAAAGCCACTGCATGATGAAACCACGCTGTCTCCAGCTAGACTCATGCTTGACCTCAGCATGCTGCTGAGTTTTGCATAAAACTGAACAACTGATTTGCCTAAAAGAGCTCAATGCATTTTGACCATATTTTAAAGAGTATGACAAACATTGAACAGTTTGTTATATTACTGTATGTCTTTTGTATGTTGCAGTTGAATTGTGTTTATGAAGTAAAAAAAAGAGAGAATTAGACGTACTGTATTTTCTCAAGATGCCGGATGTTAAGCAGTGTGGTGGTTGACTGTTGCCGTCTAGTGGTGCTAGCTGGGAAATCTTCCTCCATTAGGTTCTTTATTTACAATATATACACTTCTGTTTTTAGAGTTTGGGGTCAGTAAGATTTTGTTTTGGGTAGAAATCAGTACTTTTATTTAGCAAGGATTAAATTGATCGAAAGTGACAGTAAAGACAGTTATAATGTTACAAAGGTTTTTTTTTTTTTAAAAATTAATTATGTTCTTTTGAACTTTTTTCAAAGATTCCTGATAAAATGTTTCCTTAAGTATATTACTGAATTAATATATATATATATATATCTGTATATAATACACAACTGTTTTCAGAATGGATAATAATAAATATTTCCTTCAGCATATTAGAATGATTTCTTAAGCATCATGTGACACTGAAGACTGGAGTAATGATGCTGAAAATTCACCTTTGATCACAGAAGTAAATTACATTTTAAAATATATTAAAATAGAAATCAGGTCTTCTAATTGTAATATTTCACAATATTACTGTTTTTACTGTTTTTGTTTTGTTTAAATACAGCCTGTAAAGCCCCAAACTTTTGAACGGTGTGTGTAATTTATAATTAATTATATAATAAATAGATAAACTGACTAAATACCTTATAAAAAACTAAATGAAACAAACTACTTGACTTCTTATTTATGATGTTGCCATGCTCAACAGATCAGCAGGGACAATATTGTGATGCTTTGCTTAACTTTCTGTCTTCCATGTTGATGGAAACGGCTCTAGAATGCATTAAAGGAAGAAGAACTCATTCAAACATAATCAGACCAGCTGATATTAAGTGGTGTATGTTAAGCATCAAATGTGTATTTATAAATTCCCCACAACAGAGAGTTGTTATGCAACCCTTGGCTCAGATTCTCTGTTTTGAATTGCAGGATGTCACTGTCCTCTCCTCAGGATGATTTAATGTGCCTGGTGGAAAATATCTCAGGCTGTGCTTAAATGTCAGTGCCCGATCATAACACTGCATGTATAGTGACCGTTATTGCTAGTGACAGTATTATTGTAGTTGATAATCTCATGGATGTCCCACCACAAATTTCCTTTCAGATATTATCTGAAGCATCCCACTGTGATCAAGAAGAACCAGAGATACTGCAGCTACAGGAGAGGGCCAGCCGTTAACCGCAGAGGAGGTGAGACGTACTGTAAACACACACTCACTTAAGGGGGGAAACTTCATTTAACAATGATAGATGACCACCAGCATAGACAGCTTGCTGTCTGAATGTCAGGACTGAATGTTCAAATGTGAAAGTCTGTACATGAGTTTCGCAATTAAACAAGGTTTATTAATTTTATTCAGCAAGGACACATTCAATTGATCAAAAGTGACAGTAATGACATTTATAATGTTAAAAAAGATTTCTATTTCAAAAAGAAAAATGCTGTATCACAGTTTCAACAAAAACATTGAGCAGCAAAACTGTTTTCAACATTGATAAAAAAATATATATTGAGCAGCAAATCAGCATATTAGAATGATTTCTGAAGGATCATGTGACATTGAAGACTAGAGTAATGATGCTGAAAACTCATGCATGAAAAATGTTTGTTATTGCATTATGACTGCACATTCCACCTTGGGATTTCACTTTAGAGTCATTAGGTTTGAACAGTTTAGATGATCTTTGTGTTTTCAGTGAGCATTCAACTCAGCAGTGGCTCTGCGCCTGTCAGTTCTGGTGGTCTGAGCTTCTCTGATTTATCTCTGATTTATCTTCCCCCGTAAGCACTGATGAGCACTGATGAGTCGTGTCCACCTTAATGGTCTCAACCAACAGTAAGTAATAGGTGTAACACATATAATTTAGTGTACACATTTAGTGTACATCTTGTAACACACACACACACACACACACACACTATTTATCTTTTCCTGAACATCTTTGTGTTTCCGATTTCAAAAACACCCCCTTATCAGATTAAAATGTACCCACACTTCTGACCTCAAATGCAAAAAAAAAAAGCAGAAATGGTTGTGTAAACATTGGCCATTAACTAAAAACAAACAGAAAAGGATATTAATGCCATTTTGGCTTGCTAGGTATTTATATTAATGCATTAGAGCATTTTGTTTGATTGTTTTTGTGAAGTGTTTCTAGAGCCCAGTTTGTGTGAGGAAACGTCTTTTCCTCTTCTTGCGGTTGGTTCTGAGGGGTCCAGTGTCCGTTGTGAAGATGAAATCCTGTTTCAGTGGCGACTAAGAAGGGAGATGAAACATGCCAGACAATGGTGTCAGGAGGCCCCTTCCCACAATTCTGTTCTCCATATACCTCTATCACACAGTGTCAGACAAAACCAGGTGAACCAACACCACAGTGCACATCAGGGTTATTCTTTTTTTATTAATATGTGCTCAACAGTTAATTGTTTCAGAATATATAATATAATATTATATTATATCCTATAATATAAAATAATTTTCAAAAGTTTGGGATCGCTACGATTTTTCAATGCTTTTGAAAGAATGTATTTGACAGCACTTATTTGATCAAAAATTCTGTAAAACAGCAATATTATGAAATATAATTGTAATCTAAAATAACTATTTTCTACTTTAATATGTTTTAAAATATAATTTATTAATGTGATGCAAAGCTGAATTTTCAGCATCATTACTCCAGTCTTCAATGTCACATGATCTTTCAGAAATCTTTCTAATATGCTGATTTGCTGCTCAATAACATTTCTTATTATTATCAATGTTAAAAACAGTTGTGATGTTTAATATTTTTGTGGTACATTTTTAAGGATTATTAGATAAAGTTAAAGAACAGAATTTATTTGAAATAGAAATATTTTTTAACATTGTAAATGTCACGACACGCACACAAACAGGTAGATCCAATTGCAGTATGTTTTATTAGGATAATCCAAATCTCATGGTCAGCCAGGCAAAGGTCACAATCCAGGTAAGCAGTCCAGAAACAAGAAACATAAACAACATCCGAGAACCACGACAAACCAGGGTGACATTCAACAAGGACTCCGTGACAATGACAGAACAACCGGGGTATTTATACACAGGGAAATGACAATGCTAACGGGGGAATGGCTGAGTGCAATGATTGATAACCACGGACAGCTGAGTGCAATGAGCAGGGAAGAAACAGACAAGACTATGGGGAAATGCAGTTCTAAAGTGGGGTGACGTTAAGGGGAAGTGAGACCTCTAGTGGCCACCCAGGGAGACACAGAACAGACACCGTGACACTACACCCCCTCTAAGGAGCAGCTACCAGATGCTCCTCAGAACAAAATAACCACAAAACAAAGAGACCAGGAGGGAGGTGGACTGGTGGAGGCAGAACAGGGGGAGGGATGGCGGGCCAGGCCCGTGTAGGGGAACTGGGACCGGCAGTGATGGCTCCCCTGGTAGCCCAGGTGGCTCGGTCAGATCAGGGGGCCATGGTGGACCCGAAAGTTCAGGGGACCACGAGGGACCAGGCAGTTCAGGTGGCCACGGTGGGACCCGAAAGTTCAGGGGACCACGAGGGGCCAGGCAGAGTTCAGGTGTGGCCACGGTGGACCCGAAAGTTCAGGGGACCACGAGGGGCCAGGCAGTTCAGGTGGCCACGGTGGATCAGTCTATTCTTGTTGTGCAGACGGCCAGGGAGGAATTCGCCATTTGAGTGGCCCGAACGGAACCTGCCAATCGGGGAGCCAGTAAGGAGCAGGCTGTGGCGATGGCCAGGTCACGGCATTGGGAACGGCATCGGGAACGGCCTCAGACAAGGGCACCGCCTCGGGAACGGCCTTGGACACGGGTATCGCCTCCGGAACCATCTCGGGCCCCGCCTCGGCCTCCGGAACAGCATCGGGCACTGCCTCGGGAATGGCCTCAGGAACGGCATCGGACAAGGACCACCGCCTCGGGAATGACCTCGGCATCGGGCACCGCCTCGGGAACGGTCTCAGGAACGGCCTCAGGAATGGCCTCAGGAACGGCCTTGGACAAGGACCCCGCCTCGGGAACGACCTCGGCATCGGGCACCGCCTCGGGAATGGCCTCAGGAACGGCATCGGACAAGGACACCGCCTCGGGAACGACCTCGGCATCGGGCACCGTCTCGGGAACGGTCTCAGGAACGGCCTCAGGAATGGCCTCAGGAACGGCATTGGACAAGGACAAACCGCCTCGGGATCGGCCTCGGGCACCGCCTCGGGAACGGCCTCGGGAACGGCTTTGGACAAGGACACCGCCTCGGGAACGACCTCGGCATCGGGCACCGCCTCGGGAATGGCCTCAGGAACGGCATCGGACAAGGAAACCGCCTCGGGAACGACCTCAACATCGGGCACCGCCTCGGCATCGGGAACAACATCGGGCACCGCCTCGACCTCCGGAACAGCCTCGGTCTCGGGCATTACATCGGGAACCGTCTCTGGCACCGTCTCTGGCACCGCATCGGGCACCGCCTCGGCATCGGACAAGGACACCGCCTCGGGAACGACCTCAACATCGGGCACCGCCTCGGCATCGGGAACAACATCGGGCACCGCCTCGACCTCCGGAACAGCCTCGGTCTCGGGCATTACATCGGGAACCGTCTCTGGCACCGTCTCTGGCACCGCATCGGGCACCGCCTCGGGCACCGCCTCGGCAACGGGCACCGCCTCGGCATCGGGCACCGCCTCGGCATCGGACATTGCATCGGGAACCGCCTCGG
This sequence comes from Cyprinus carpio, assembly GCF_018340385.1. Lineage (NCBI taxonomy): Eukaryota > Metazoa > Chordata > Actinopteri > Cypriniformes > Cyprinidae > Cyprinus > Cyprinus carpio. The sequence goes on along the minus strand of NC_056586.1, from coordinate 26,950,302 downwards.
GCACCGCCTCGGCATCGGGGACCGCCTCTGTATCGGAAACAACATCGGGCACCGCCTCGGCATCGGGAACAACCTCGGGCACCGCCTCGGGAACGGTCTCGGCATCGGGGACCGTCTCTGGCACCGCATCGGGCACCCGCCTCGGGCACTGCCTCTGCATCGGGAACCGTCTCTGGCACCGCATCGGGCACCGCCTCGGCATCGGGCACCGCCTCGGCATCGGACATTGCATCGGGAACCGCCTCGGCCACCGCATCGGGCACCGCCTCGGCATCGGGCACCGCATCGGGAACCGCCTCGGGCACCGCCTCGGCATCGGGCACCGCCTCGGCATCGGACATTGCATCGGGAACCGCCTCGGCATCGGGGACCGCCTCGGCATCGGGCATTGCATCGGGCACCGCCTCGGCATCGGGCATTGCATCGGGGACCGCCTCGGGCACCGCGGGCACGAGCCCTCCCACAGCAAAAGAGGCATCGGGCACGCCCTCGGTATCGGGCACCGCCTCGGCATCGGACATTGCATCGGGAACCGCCTCGGGCACCGCCTCGGCATCGGGCACCGCCTCGGCATCGGGCACCGCCTCGGCCTCGGACATTGCATCGGGAACCGCCTCGGCATCGGGCACCGCCTCGGAAACCGCCTCGGGCACCGCCTCGGCCTCGGGCACCGCCTCGGCATCGGGCACCGCCTCGGCATCGGGCACCGCCTCGGGCCGCATCAGGCACCGCCTCGGCATCGGACATTGCATCGGGAACCGCCTCGGCATCGGACACCGCCTCGGGCACCGCCTCGGCATCGGGCACAGCCTCGGCATCGGACATTGCATCGGGAACCGCCTCGGGCACCACCTCGGCATCGGGCACTGCCTCGGCATCGGGCATTGCATCGGGCACCGCCTCGGCATCGGGCACCGCCTCGGCCACCGCCTCGGCCATTGCATCGGGGAACCGCCTCGGGCACCGCCTCGGGCATCGGGGGACCGCCTCGGGGGACCGCCTCGGGCACAGCCTCGGCATTGGGCACAGCCTCGGTATCGGAAACAACATCGGGCACCGCCTCGCATCGGGAACAACATCGGGCACCGCCTCGGGAACGGTCTCGGCATCGGGCACCGCCTCGGGACCGGCCTCGGGATCGGGCACCACCTCGGGAACCTTGGACACCTCCACCTGGACGACCGCGGCCTGCTCGGGAACGTCCTCCTGGACGGCAGCGGCCTGCTCGGGAACGTCCTCCTGGACGGCAGCGGCTTGCTCGGGAACGTCCTCCTGGACGGCAGCGGCCTGCTCGGGAACGTCCTCCTGGACGGCAGCGGCCTGCTCGGGAATGTCCTCTGGGCTTTGAGGAACGGCTGACGCCTGTCTCCTCCTCCTGCGGCCTCTATGATGACGTGCCGGTGGCTCCTTGACGGAAGACTCAGGCGTTGAGTCAACCATCTTGTCTGCCAACACAGGTGTAGATTCGACCCTCCTGTGCAGTGGTGCTGGGCTGGTGGTCATCTCGTGCTGTGGTGCTGGGCTGGCGGCCATCTTGTGCTGTGGCGCTGGGCTGGCGGCCATCTTGTGCTGTGGTGCTGAACTGGCGGCCATCTTGTGCTGTGGCGCCGGGCTGGCGGCCCTCTTCTCTGGAGACACAGGTGTGGTCGAAGTATCCCATTGAGCACGATGGCACAGGTAATGGGTAAACCCCCAAAAGTCTAGGATCTCCAGCCCCTTCATCTCCCATTGAGGTAAAGGGTCATCCAGACAGTTGTTAAAAAAGTCCTTCAGTGCTGCATCATTATAACCCATCCCGACCGCCATGGTCCAAAACAATTGCGCCAGGCCACCCACCTCACTCCCCCCCTTTGACGAAGGGTGGTTAAGTTCCGGAATCTCCCCCTCCGTTCCTCCAGGGTGGCTGGGGAACAGATTCGAAATCCCACACCGCTGGATCTAGGCATGACGGAGTCCTTCTGTCACGACACGCACACAAACAGGTAGATCCAATTGCAGTATGTTTTATTAGGATAATCCAAATCTCATGGTCAGCCAGGCAAAGGTCACAATCCAGGTAAGCAGTCCAGAAACAAGAAACATAAACAACATCCGAGAACCACGACAAACCAGGGTGACATTCAACAAGGACTCCGTGACAATGACAGAACAACCGGGGTATTTATACACAGGGAAATGACAATGCTAACGGGGGAATGGCTGAGTGCAATGATTGATAACCACGGACAGCTGAGTGCAATGAGCAGGGAAGAAACAGACAAGACTATGGGAAATGCAGTTCTAAAGTGGGGTGACGATAAGGGGAAGTGAGACCTCTAGTGGCCACCCAGGGAGACACAGAACAGACACCGTGACAGTAAATGCCTTTACTGTCACGTTTGAACAATTTTATGTGTCCTTGCTAAATAAAAGTATAAATTTTCTTTTTTTCCCCTAAAACATACTGGCCTTATTTGAACTATAATTAAAACAATTCTACATGTGCCATTTTTAATTATTAATATCCTTTGAAAATATTGTGTATGATATTATATCTCATTCATACTGGAAATATTTTAAGTGTTTTTTAAAATTACATCCATCAGATGAATTTGTGCCATAATAATATTTTACTGAATGCACTGCCATGACATCAACCATAAAAACATGGGAATTGTTTTAAATGTTAAATGGTTATAAGGTTAGTTGCATTATGTATTTTACATATAAAATAGTTTTTTCTCCTAAACAGTGACCCACCAGTTTTAGATTTTCACATTTACATTATGCAAAGAAAATTGTATGTGAACATTTCTAATTAATACATTCTCCTTCTTTGCTTCCTTTTAGAAGTCACACTATAGCACTTTAAACTGCACACCTCATCAGAGAACAAACCTCTCATTAACACCGGTCACCCTCGCTAGCCTTGAACCTCCAGTCCCTGAGTCTCCTCTCCCTGTGTCATGCCTCAGCGTCTCCAGACTCCGGCCCGATGTCACCCACGAGCAACCAGACCCCGATATCCAACCCAAACCCCTTCCCCAGCAGAGACTGTCCTCGAGGAAAGCTGTCACAAAGAGGCTGGAAACCCCTTGTGCCCAACCACAACATCACAAGCCAATCACAACACAAGTCAGCATCCCAAAGACCACAGCAGATCACCGCAGAACGCAGAGGCCCTCTTCTCCATCTTCACAGACTTCTGATAGCTCAGAGGAGCGGTGGCCGGCCCCTCATCATAGGAAAGACACAACAGGCAAAGAAAAGACTGAAAATGAGAGACATGAGAAGAAGATTGCACCTTTAAGTCAAAAGAAAAAATCTAATTATAATTTATGTTTTGCATAATTGTCCAAACAGACTTTGAACAAACTAAGCAAAACATGACAGATGTTTAATGACAAGTAATTGTAATATTAATTTTTAATGTCAAACATTAGCACATTCTTTTCTTCATGTCCGTGTAGACATGGTGGCGAGCGAGGGAGCGGTGTAATGAGGGTCAGGCATGCCCGGGGTCATGAAGGGGTCAGTCGAAAACCGGAGGAGCCGAGTGGAAACACTAGGTGGCAGGAAGAGGGTCAAAGGTCGACACGAGGAGGACGTCTGGAAATCAAGCACCACCACCCTCACCTATACACAATGCTCTGGGACAGGTTTGTGGGTTTGCTTTATAATGCATTACAAGTAGGGCTGTGCGTTTATTCGAAATCGTCATAAAATCACGATTTGAGCATGCACGATTTCTAAATCGCTTTATAGCATGATTTTTCGTGGCCCCAACCTCGCAGTATACCTCGCAGTATACTATCCAATCCAATCAGAATGCAGCGCGCCTAAATGGAGCGCGAGAAAAGAACATACTGGGCATATGCCTACGTAACTCCAGGTTCACACACTGTCTGTGATGCATATTTTTTCCGAGCCCATGTTAACGGATCAGAGCGTTCACCTTGCATGTGGCAAAAGATGCGAAACTTGAACAGAAAAGGTTAGAAATAGAAAGGTGCGAAAATAATTAATATCTAGCATATGAGCATAGAGCGAGTTGTGAGTGCACAGGACGCAGTTTGAGCGAGAGGAGACACGTTTTAAGTGCGGACATAAGTTTTTTTTTACTTATGTCTGTTCTAGAGACATGTTACAACTTGCTGATAAAGCTCTAATTGGTTTTCTTTTGGAAATATGTTTCAAATTCATACTGACTGCAAAGCATGTCTGTGTGTGTCAAAATCGTGATTAAAATCAAAATCGCAAAATTGATTAAAGAAATCTCGATAGGTTTTTTTTTGGCCATATCGCACAGCCCTAATTACAAGTGATGACCTGATGAGTGTAGGAGACTTATTTCAAAAACATAAAAAAATCTTACAACCCAATACATCCATTTTACTTGTGAATCAGATCAGAATAACATAAACACTGTCCTTGACATTGACAGGTTGTCTCTGAGGTGCTTTTTGCTGGTACAGACTCACCAAGCCAGTGCAAGACTCCAAGTTCTTCAGATTCCCCAGTATATACCCCACCTCCACCCCCACAATCCCCTGTTGCCTCTTGTTCTGGTGTGCAGCAACCCTTGGAGGTCATAGGTCAGTTGATGCAGGATGCAGAAGCTGAGAAGGCCTCATGTGTTCATTTAAATTGGCTGTAAAACTGCCTGATGATGTGTTTTTAACAGGTCACGTAAGGGTCAAGTGTTTAAGCCTGAACCTGTTATAAATAGCAGGATTGACCCTTTAGAGTGTGCTTAGAACAACAGAATGCATGTTACCATTATTATAGATGGAAGTTTGTATATATTGTACATTGTACATGTCTTTTAAAAGAAAAAAAAAAAAATATTACTAACTAAAAATGTTACATATCATCTATGTTTTTTATTATATTTTACTAGATTTTTTTTTTTTTTTTTTTGTTTTTTAGTTTGTTTTGATTTTTTTTTTTATTATTTTTTAACCAAGGTTATTTGTCAAAAATACAGTAAAAACGGTAATATTGTGAAATATTATTACAAGTTTTCTATTTGAATATATATTTTTAATGCTATTTGTTCCTTTTATATAAAAGCTGAATATTCAAGATTTGGTTGAATATAGTGTGCAAAAGAACAGCCTTTATTTGTAATACAAAATTGTAACATAGTAAAAATCTTTACTGTCACTTCTGGTAAATTGAATGCATTGTTGCATTAAAATTTGTTTTTATTAATTTACAATAAATCTTACTTACCCCAAATTTTTGTATGGTAATGGTAAGGAAACATATTTTTTTCCCCTCTTATCCTGATACCACAATCTGACATACAGACTCAGATGGGCAGGAGTTTAAAGACGATCCTTTGTTGCAGGTCCTCTGACAGCAGAAGAACTGGGTGAAGGAACAACTTTGGTGAGAATATCTGTTATTTATCTGTTAACAACATATTTAACAACAAATCTTCACTAATGAATTACTCCATGCGAGTTAGACTTTTTGCTTGATCAGTTTTTAATTTTTTATTTTCCAGTGAGGTTGATAAGATGCTCCAGCAACTATGAAGCACCTGTTTAATATATCAGTGATGCAATACAATTTCACATTATCATGTTTATTTTTGCTACTGTTTATTTATGCTATTTTATGTTGTGGATTCAAACATGTATGAATGTATTTCTAAATAAATACCTTTGCAAATAAACAAGGGTGTTTTATTTATTATATTTATTGATATTCAAACTGTACATCACACAAATATTAGAACTAAATTAACACTTACATAATTATTTCATTTTGTAAAAATATGTACAATCCTAACATAGCCTATCAAGATTAACTGAAAAATCTGTGCAATTTTGTGAATAAGCAAGTGTGATGCAACACAAAAATAAGTAATTTCTGAATGGTTCCCATACTAAATTCAGTATGACTGTGGGTTTGAGAGAGGAGACCCTGTTAATGCGAGGACAAATTTGTCGCTCTTACAGGCTGTATGCTAAACCAACAGCAAATGTGAAGAAAATGTTATATGATCTTGTTGTTGGCTTGAAATCAAGTATTTTTGGAGTTGGCATTTGAGTTGAGTAGTCCACCGCCACAAGGGTGAGTGAGAGGAAGTGAGTCTGTTTTGGTCTTTACCATTGCCTAATGTGAGAAACCCAGAAGATGTGAATTTTAAGCGCCTTGCATTAACATGTCAATAACTAAAACAGTGAAGAAGAGCAAAAAAAATAAATAAATTCTAAACATGAGTGTGGAGGAAACCGCGTGTGTGTGCACGCATCTAGGTCTGCTGTGATTTAACAGTCTGGAATTGTCTCCTTGTGTCATTACTAGCATGCCTTCTGTTGACATGGCTGATTCCAGTGCCATGATGTCCACTTCGTTTGGGATACGGTCTCGCCGGTTAATCTGACGTGTCACCAGTCCTGAACCATCCTAGGACTGAACAAGGGTTAACATCTGATAATCCTAATGCACATTAATACAGGAGTCAGCTTCAGAAAGAAGAAGCCATTGAGTGTCTTACCTTTTTTTTTTTTGTTCATGTTTTCCCTCAACCACAACATAATCTCCAACAACTTTAACCAGCAGGTCCTCGGGACTAAAATGTTCAACACCAACCTGCACAGTAAATCTATTATGATCACAGGTAACCTGTAGAGAAAGTGAATTTAATTCATTTCCCAGTACATAATCCATTTCTAACGCCACTACAGAGAATATTATTATTATGTTATTATTATTATTGTGTATGTTGTTCCTTGCCTAAAATAGTTATTAAATATTTAATAGATTTTATAGAATTTATTTAGCTTTATATTTTCATGATTACTAGTTCTTATGCACTTGCTACTATATAATTACTTTAAAAGGCTGCAAATTTGTTATACTGAAAAATGAATTTTCCATAATATGTAGGCTACATGTACTGTTACCACCGTTAAACTTCAAATATTATGAGAATTAACAGACTGTTCGTAAATTAAATTAATAAAATAATAACAATTATTTTACTTTTTTATTTAAAAAAAAAAAGCATTTAATAGTGACAAGTTACGTCAGATTTGTTTTATATATATAAAACGCATTACTCCACCTGTGCTGCTCTGGTGTGCTCGGAAACAGTGGCATCTTAAAGAGCCCAGTAGCAAAGAAAGGGATGGGGTGTGTCCCATCAGAAGTGATGTGATGTAATGTAAGATGTTGTGTTGTTGACGCAAGGTATACTACTGCGTCCGCCTCTCCCATTTACATAACTGAATTATCAGTCATGAATGTGATGAATTATCATTGCATTGATATATTTCATGTAGGCTAATGGCCAACACATTTCAGTTCAAACACTGTCCTACATAGACTCGCTAACTGTTTATATATATATATATATATATATATATATATATATATATATATATATATATATATATATATATATATATTGCGTATATATATATATATATATATATATATTTTGCGTATATATATATATATATATATATATATATATATATATATATATATATATATATATATATATATATATATATATATATATATATATATACATACAGTGCTTTAAGTGGGCCGGTACGCACCGGTACTCAGTACCGCCACTTCCAAAATATAGGTCTTGAGCGTACCGCCACCTCTCCGTGCGCCCAGAACGTGCTTTTAGCGTACCGGTACGCTCATTTGGACATCTGTTTTTAATAGAGGTGTTAATCCTTTGCCTGCGCTGCCGCTTTTCAGAGCGCCCTTCATAATGCACGCTTCCTAATTCGTCCCACCTAGAGCAGAGACTACATTACCATACACCCTTGAGTTTTACAAGTGAAAAAGCGCATGCGTCGCTTTTGCCGCTTTCAGTGTCAAACAACTCAACGTGGCCGGAGAGGGTGTGTGAAACGCGCACACTCGGCTCGGTAAAAATACAAATACAGTGAACAACACTTAATATGCTCTCCTGGCTTCAGACTCTGAGTACTAAAAGAACACGGTCAGAATCAGATGACTCGCTGGCTGACACCCTGTTCTACTGTTCTATGGTTATGTTATGTTTTATAATTTATTTTATTTACATTTTGTTAAAAAAAAAAATTCAATACCCTTTTGCACATTTTATTTATGTTCAGTAGCTCTTTCTAAGGGTATTTTTCAAAATCCTTTTGCACATTTTATTTATGTTCAGTAGCTCTTTCTAGCTCAAGCAAATCCACAAAATAATAAAAGGATTTATTATTTTTTATAAGGTCGTCTGTTGACTGCTGTATATAAAACCCCTTCAACATAGTTGTTGTTACCTCAGGGAATGAGGGGAGTCATCAAAATAAAAAAAAAATAAAAAAAAAATAAATAAATAAATATATATATATATATATATATATATATATATATATATATATATATATATATATATAGATATATATATATATATATATATATATAGGCTATAATAGAGTACCGGCACCTCTTTTGGGCCACTTAAAGCACTGTATATATATATATATACATATAGCGCAAGACTTTGACTGCAGCTTGTCAATGTTGCGAGCGCGGGGAATCCTAATACTTAAAGCTAAACTGGAGAGTCTTCTTTCTTGTAAACACTATGCTCCGGAGAAATGTCTTGATCACTTTCAGTTTCGAGAACGAACTATTAATTGCATGATAAAATATCTGGTGACAAGTCATCAGCAACTCGCTAAAGCGGTTGCCATTGAAACAGAGAAGAGCAGCAGCGGACCAGGGCACAAAAACGTATAACTATATATAAAGTTCAGAGTATTCTTTTATTTTCATTATTTCTTTCTATATGATTATTATCATTATTGTTATTTTGCCAAGGCTTTACAGTGATGAATGATGTCTTGCTTGTTTGACCAACCAGCGTTGGTTTCTGACTAAATTATGAATAACATTTGGGAAAACAATGCAGTGATCGCAATGGCGCCTCATGCGCGCACATAGCATTTTTGCTCCCTTGACATCGCAGCCTGTTCATTATCAAAACAAAACAATGCGCATTCAAAGAAATATATAAAAGTTACAATGCTCAATTGAAATAGTCCGTTGTTGCGTTCAGCGTGACCAGATCATCACTGCGCTGTTATAGCCTTTGTGAAGGATGTTGATTTACGTAGCCTAGATAATGCGAGCTAAGTGTAAAACCTATAGCCTATGTAATTAATATTATTTTAGCATTCAAATATATTGCGAATATGGAAACATTTGAATTTAGTGCCAAAAGAGAGGTAGGCTTCAGTTTCCCTTTGAATTAATTTTTTTTGGGCTTGACGTTTATATAGCCTAAATAGGCTGCTGTTAAATGGGATTTGTTGTGGAGGGAAGGGAATAAAATCGCCTGTGTTTATAATGTTTGTAAACATTTTGATTTTCCGGTATTTTAGCCTACATTTATTCTGAATGTAGTAATAAAATGTGACATATATATATTTTTTTTCCCCTCTCAAACACAATTTTATACAAGTAGCGTTTTTTTTTTTTTTTTTTATCCATGCAGCAACCATTTTAAATATCTTCAAAAAATGCTTTAATTTCTTTAAAACTTTTACCGTTTTTACGTTTGAATCTGGCCAAAATCTAGAAAAGATGATGCTGGCTATATGACTAAGTGCAATTTGACTGTCGTATTTTTTGACGAAATGACTTTGACGAATTTTTTCTAATCTTTTTTTTTTACTCCAGAGCAGTATCCTAATAATACAGAGAAACGCATGAACAGAAACCGGTAAAATACCGATTCTGCTCAGAGAGAACCGATTTCTCTCTCTCTCTCGCTCTCTCTCTCTCTCTCTCTCTCTCTCTCTCTCTCTCTCTCTCTCTCTCTCTCTCTCTCTCTCTCTCTCTCTCTCTCTCTCTTGTTTTTGAGCCCCGCACATGCAGGAAAAAAAATAAATAATAATCGTGAGCACGAATTTGTTTTCTCTAACGATAGGCCTATTACTAAATCTTGGCCAGAATTTGGTTGAATCAAATCAACGAACGAATTATTATATCGTGCGCACAATTTATTTAAAAGGAGGGAACAAGTTAGTAAGTTGTGTGCATGATTTTGTTATTTTTGGTTTTTAGTAAGTTTTGTGATTGATCACTTGAATAAACTTCTTTTTCGTAAGGGTTAGTAAAACGAGCGTAGGCTACATGAGCCACTTCCACTTTCGATTAAGGTGCGGTTGTTTTAGAAGTTTATGACAAGTGCAATGTAAGAAAAAAAAAAAAAAAAAGATTTTCCCCGGTTGTTTTAGAACATTAATCCGCTCCACTGCACTACCTTTGCGCTCATGTCTCGCATCTTTTGCAGTCGAAGCACTGCCTTTAAGAATATCCTGCGATGGGGCCCCACAAAAGGCCGGGGCCCCCACGGGGCTGCGGGGGTGTCCCGTACACCACTGCGCGGATACTGAAATACAAGTTCGATCGGGGTCCAAACTGTCCCGTTCCTCCGGGGGAATAAGGGTGGGAGAACCCTTTCCCATGGGATACTGCTCACCGGGAGAGGAGGCGGCAAGTCGAAGTCCATTCTTCTGGGATAAATGTGTAAAAGTAACCACCAAATAGCCACCTAAATACTGCTTCAGAAAATTCAGTGTATGAGTTACTTATTATGATGAGAGTCTATCCTGTTACGCAACAGAAAGCAGGAAAAATGTTGCAGGAAAAATGTTAGGAGGAGGTTTAAATAGCTTGAAGAAAACACCTCCCCTTAACGTGAACCCTTCCTAAACAAATTCCATTAGTGGACTGATGGTGCTGCCAGAGACCTGAGATACTTCATCATGGAGCACGGTGCCAAAAGTGTTAAGGCTGTGGGTGTGTGACAGGAGTGGGATTTAACCCCTCCTTTTATTCCCATAATGAAAAGATCCCCTTAAGTAATAATTCAATGAGGAACACGATTCATGGAGTGGGATTTAACCCCTCCCTTTATTCCCGTGTTTGAAAGATCCCCTTAAGTAATAATTCAATGGTGTGTGTGTGTGTTCACATGACGTTCGCCTGATAATGGAGACAAAAGAGAACTCGCTCGTGCGGTGATGATCTTAGTCTGCACAGCGACACATTCTTGACAGAAATTTCTTTTACAGTTGTAGAAAATCAAATAACTAAACCACTGCTGTAAATAACACTTTTTGTGTGTGTGTGAGGTTATGTTGAAAATTATTCAGATGTAATCTGAAATGTTGATTATGTTCAGTTAGCCTACATACAGCGAATAATTTTTGTGTAGGCTATTTTTTCAGCCTCTTCAACAAATAAAGCTAAAATGAGTAAGCAGCTGTTTTCCTGACTAAAATGACACAGCAGTTTCATTTAACAACATTGTGAAAACTTCTTTAGCAATCCTCCAAATTTCTAATGAAATATCTAGATAAACAATGAATATGCATAGGCCTATAGGCTACTCGTTTTTTTTTTTTTTTTTTTTCTGTCACCGATTTTTTTTTATTTTGTCTATTTTATGTTTTTTGTTTTCATGGACTACTAATGTGTTTTTATTAGTTCCTATTGTCCTTTGTATTAGTTGTCATGGACATTCATTTAAATATCAAAGGTGTTTCTCATTCGTTCCCTCATTTGCTCTGTATTTAAGTTGTTCTTTTTCATCTTTCAGATGTTGGTGGTTGTTTGTAGCTAGTTCACACTGTAACACCTGTTTTTTTTTCCTCATTTCTTTTCTCCCCCCTTGTTTGTATTTTTAACCAGCTTTCATCTTTGGCCTGACCATAACAGTTTCTATCTATTCTTTTTTTTTCTTCTTTCCTTTAGCCCAAACCATAGCCCCATCAACCAACAGCACAGCTGCCACAGTGAAGTACTTAAAGAACATTAATATTTTCCTCCACTGTATAATATGTGTGCTTGGTGTTGCTGGCAATGGAATGGTCATCTACATCACAGGCCTCAAAATGAAAAGGTCAGTCAATACCATCTGGTTTCTGAACCTGGCGGTAGCTGACTTCCTGTTTTCATTTTTCTTGATCTTTAATGTAATTTACAAATATTGTGATTTGAATTGGCCTTTTGGTGACTTCGGGTGCATGTTGAGTAGCCTGGTGACTGTGCTGAATATGTTTGACATCACTTTCCTGCTGACAGTGATCAGTCTGGACTGCTGCCTGTCCATCTGGGTGGTGGTGTGGGCCTGGACTAAACAAACTGTCCTGAAACCAAGGATAATTTGCCTGCTTATTTGGTTAGCAGCAGTTGCTTGCACCTTGCCTTATGTCATCTTTCGAAAAATGCTTTGCATTTCTCCACAACAAACAGTGTGCATACTTGATTTTTAAGGACTGGAAGGACTGGAAGGACTTTACAGGCGGGAGGTTTTGTTCCGTTGTGTAGTTTGTAGTGTGGTTGCATGAAAAGAATGAGACAAACCCATCAGATGAGCTGACCAGCTTCAAGAATGTTTTTGACCAGATAGGGCTCTTGCTTACTTGAACAGTTGCCTGAATCCTTTCTTGTATGTATTCATGTGAGAATATTTTCAGAAAAAGCTCAAGCGGTCTTTGGTGATGGTGTTCGAGAGTGCCAGAGGAACACCTGGCTCTCCTCTTGCAACATTCCCAGTCCCAGCACAAATCTCATTTCCAGAGTGGAACGGGACCCAGTCTGTAACACTTGAGGCTTAAATTAAACATTCACAACATCAAATGTGTATTTAAAGTAAATAACATACAAAAAGGAAAAGCACATGCAATTCATCAAAATATTAACAGTGTTCTTAATTTTTTTTTTTACATTGTGAGATGGACGCTGATGTGCCAAACATTAAAAATTATAGATATAATGTGCCATAAATACAGTATATAAATAGCTGGAATGCATTTTTGCTTTTGCTTTAACACTGTTCGAATAAATCTCATATAAATGTTTACATTTCTTTTTTAACTTAAAACATAAAACAATGAAAGAACACATTATATTGATATAATTAATATATATTATGTCAGTGTATTTATGTATTTATTTATTTTGTGTGTGTAGACATATAGACATTTATAAAGGTTATCCAGACAACAAGAAAAATTAAGCCTTGATATAGTCAAAATAAGTAAAACTGTGGTTCTTAGAATGACAGCAATTTCAGTGAACTACATTTTAAAATATCCGGTAGCAATTCTCTGTATTGCTACTGAAATATCAAGATAAACAATGAACATATATCTTTGTGCTTCTAGCCATTGATGTTTACTTTTTACTTCATAGCCCATCCAATGACAGCATCAAACAGCAAGAACATTCTAGTGTGGCAGGAAAGACTGTAGTATATGCCCACTACCCCCTTGAAAGCAGTTATAGCTGTAACCATTTCAATCAGTATGTTTATAGTCCTTATCTAGCAACTTGTAAAAAAAAAAAAAAAACATCAGTGTGCTGATGCTGCCACATTTTAGGCCCTTATCAGTAATAATGTCAAATCAGCCTTTAGTGATGTAATACCAGGCTTTGCTGTCTGGTATAAAACCAACAGTTTGTGAACAGGACCGAGAAGACAGAGAAAGATCAAGACTCACTTGTTCCAGTACATCAAAAGCTCAAGAAATGGGTATGTGCATTATTCATATTACATTTTTGTTTGTTTGTTTTTTACATGTTTTAACTCTCAAAGGGTAGTAAATGCAAAACTGTGTAAGATACAATCAATGCACACATAGAGTGTATGGTAAAAATGATATGAACAAGTCATGGTAAAACATGTTTTTTGATTACTTAACATGTCAAAAAATATAAACGAATTATAAACTAAAAATATAATCTTCCCAGTTATTTGAGATTTAAATAGGTATGTTTTTAATGAGTTGAAATGACTTTTTCTAGTCTGCTTATACTCAAACATTTAAGGCAGCAACTGAATTAAAAAAAAGTATTTAAAAAAAAAAAAACATTCACATCATCAATATAATTTTTTTTTTTTTAACAATAGTTTTCCAAACTCGGCTGTTTCTGTGCATTATTGCTTCTATTCACAATTCAATCACACACATCTCTCACAATTAGTAATATTTTTTTCAGTAAAAATCAAGTGATGAAATTGAATCTGGTCAATATCTGGTACATTTACACTGATCACCACAGCAATGGACACAAAGCCTGAGGTCAGTGGCAAAAGTTTCATACTCAAAATAAAATTAAATACAAAACCTGACCCCTCATACATGACAAGACAAAACAATGTGAAATCAGACAGCAGAAATTATGTTAAATACTGTAATTCATGTTAAATATCCTTCTTACATCGTTCATCCATGCACTGCTAGGGTCATAAAATGAGAACTTGTCTGTTTATTGAAAACGAGAGCATCATCCTCCTCTCCTCCATGTATTTGATGTAACAGAATATCAACATTACACTATGACTTGAGAACAAAACTGAACACATTTCAATGTGGGTTAATACACACAACAATTATTTTGCACACAAGAAACACCACAATGATAAGCTGGTGCTCATCAGCCATCACATGTTTTCTTTCTATTTCTTCTTTGTGTAGAAAACACCAGTTTTGAAGCTGAAAACATGACCGGAGGCACAGCACAGAACACCACTATGCAGCAAGAGGGATTTACAAGCTTTAAGATCTTTCAAATATGCATTTTCTTTGCTACCTCTGTAGTGGGTCTCATTGGAAATGGGCTTGTAATATTTCTGACTGGCTGCAGAATGAAGACGACCGTCAACTCCACTTGGTTTCTCAACTTGGCGATTGCAGACTTCCTCTTCATGTTGTCTTCAATCGGGCTTGTCATATTTCTTTTTGGCTGGTGGATGATTTAGTTTTGAGGTATATTCTCCAGACCATGTTAACACTAAATCTGTTTGCTAGTATTTTTTTTCTTGTAGTTATCAGTCTGGACCGATGCCTGTGCACATGGATGGTTGTTTGGGCTCTAAATAAACGAACTACACTTAAAGCCAAGATCATCTGCATAATTGTCTGGGTTTCATCCATTGGCTGCAGCTTTCCTTCCTTTGAAGTTTTTAAGTTTACTTTTACATTTCTGACAACATATGACTTTATAGTGGGCTTCTTCATCCCCTTTCTGATCATTGCATCTTCATACACAGCTATTGGAGTACGAATCAAACGCCTCAAAAGGGTGAAGCAGCTCAGGTCGTACCAAGTCATTATAACTTTAACTCTGGCTTTTTTCATATGTTGGTTTCCATACCATGCTATAAATTTTTATCAAATAATTGCAGGAAAAAATAACTGGAGTGCCAGTGATAGACAAGTAATTGGGACAGCAATGATTGTCAGTCTCTACCTGGTTTATCTAAACAGCTGTCTGAACCCCATTCTCTATGTGTTCATGTGTGATGAGTATAAGAAGAAGCTTAAACAGTCTCTGCTGCTGGTGCTGGAGACGGCTTTTGCTGAAGATCATCTGGACTTTATTGCAGACACAAAAGAACGAGCAGGACATGTAAACACAACTGAATTGTTAGATATGTAGAAAACTGTTCTCTAAATGATACACCTGGATCTAATCCAGTATGTTTATAGTCCTTATCTAGCAACTTGTAAAAAACAGCAACTGCAAAATTCATGTTTGGAGCATGACTGTGAATAATGTGTGTTGTAAAACCAAACAGAAAATCTCTTCAAGTACAGGCTAATGAACATTATATATGTTTGTAAATCTTTTCATGAATCTAAATACGCAAAAGCTCGTTTTTTGATTTTGTGATTTCTGTTTGAACTTTATTCTGAATAAAACCACACTGTATCATAAAATGTTACATCCACTGTGTTAAATACACTGGTAAGGGACAGGTGTATTGAGGTCTCACCCCACTGAGTAAAACAATTCACAGACAATTCAAAATTAACATTCCCATAGTGTTTACAAAATTATAAAACTGAATGTTTCCTTAAACAGATTTTTTTTCAGAGAACATTCAGAAGTAACATTTTAATGGGAACTTAATGGTAATGTTAGCAAAATGTCAGCTGACTGGTACTGATTTTTTTAATCATAAAGTTTTGTAAACAGCTGTGTAAGGATCCACCTGCCAGTCCAAAAAGCAGAATCCAGCGGCCTGGTTGAAGGTTTTCTGCATGTATGTCTTATGTGGTGCTTCTGCAAGAAATTATCTTAAATCATTCAAATTTGGTTTCCAATCAAAATTCTGAATCCGTGAATAATTTAATATGACTCAAATTGTAGATGATTCTTTCAATTTTGATTTGTGTTTTAATTAAAAACTGATCACAGTTATAGGTTGTGTAATAATTTAAATATTTGAGAATTCTGGAAATCCCATACTTTCAATTCTTCGTTCATTAGGGACCTGGTATCGCACAGGAATTGCACTCGGCCAATAGTGAACCCACAAACACAAACTCGTCAGTTCTCAACTCACTCAAAGGATGCAGAGTAGTTATAATACCTTTAAGTGAGCTACACTCTGCATGCTCATAACAGAAAGTGTATTTTCTCCTATAACCACGAGAGCTACACCGTGTTAAGTCAGCGACAGTCAGAAATCTGAAGCACCTAATGGTGTTCCCCATGGTTCATCCATTGGTGCTGCAGAATGATCTGTCCTGAACGCAGATTTGCGGAAATACCTCTACACATTAATCTACTTGAAAAATGATTTCTAGAAAACCCAGAATAAATCAAAACGAACATTTATTTTTGCCAGGCATAATCAAACAACAAGAATAAAAAAATAAAAAAATAAAGAAGAAATTCAATCAATTCAAAATGAGAATACATCAGTTTACAGGTAATGCATTAAAATTTGGCTGCACAACTAATCAGCATGAATCACAAACCTAGAATACTAAAATAATTTAAAGGAGTCTTACCTAGCATATAGCAAATAGAGAGACACGCGGCAATAGTGTGGGAAGATCTGTTTACAGATGCTTCTTTGAATGTTTCACCAATCCTCTTAAATACTCAAATCAAAACAAAACAATCATATATTTAGCATAATAAAAGCTTCAAAGGACCTTTTGCTGGCATATGAAATGACCTGAAATCCATATCTAACCTGGGGTAGAAAAAATTCTGGTTTCAAAGTGAATTATCAGGGGCGCAACCCTTACCATAAAAACAGAATTTTATTTTTATAATTTATTTTTGGTCTGTTCAACTGAAATGGGACTGGAATCATATTTCCAATCTCACGAGACTGTAAGTTTGATACCAAACATGAAAAGTTTACAATCACGAATTCTGAAGATATAGTAAATGTTTTATGTGAGCCTTGCAACTTGAGTTCTTGGCATTTCTCTGTCAACTTCTAGTGACCTGGACCATGTGCCCAGTGGGGAAGGATGGTTGAAGAGACTGACAAGCAAATGGTCTTTTTTACAGATCTTCCTATTAGAGAGTTTATTGTTTTGTGGCATGGCATTTGCATTGCAAGAGTTCCTGAGTGTTTGGCTTCACGAGGAGGTCAAAGTCCCACTACAGCTGCCAATTTTTCACTGCATGAGAAAATGGATGTGTGACATGAGAAAAAAATCTATTGCATGAGTTGGCAGCCTTTATCATTAAAGATGTCTTTAATGGTGTGAACGGGCCTTTACTTTGAATGAGCGGACTGATATACACAATAAGGCTATTGGATGCTGCGACTGACCAATCAGAATGTAAAAAATAAAAATGTTTAATTGTGTTATGAAACGTCTCGGTTACGTATGGTAACCCTCGTTCCCTGAAGGAGGGAACGGAGATGCCACGTCCCGTTGCCACGGTTGCTGTACCATCGCTGGGCTGCCGGGTCTCTTGCCAATGTGCATTGGCTCATTTAGTTTACACTCGAAGTAGATTGGTCTATCGAAGTGATATCTCATTTTTGTCGGTCACCGACATGGCGTCGAGAGTGACCGACTGAAAGGGAACTATATTTCAAAGTAGCTGTAGTAAAGTAAGATACCAAGTAGTCTGCTCCACTAAACCACCAGTAAAAAAATATAAATAAAAATTCAGTCTCTTCTTTAAAGAATGCATCATGGGAAAAATGCTGCAGGCAGATGCCCACTAACCACTGATGATGTCCTGATAGCTGCAGTAACATCAAGTTTGCTAATGACACCACATTTTAGGCCCTTATCACAACAAATCAGCCCTTATTCATGAAATACCAGACTTTACTGTCTAGTATAAAACCAACAGGACCATTACTTAATATGTAAAATATAAATAAACCAATTTCAGCTTCATTTTTATTTTAAGTTTAATCGAAAAGATTCAAACAGGCAAGATTTTTAGTTGAAATTACTTTTTCCAGTTTGAATTTACTCAAACATTTTCAATATCTTGTGTAGTGTAGTGATATCGCGAGAACAGGGGAGAGTGATCGCGAGAGTTGAGAGAGCGGTCATGTAGTTGAGAGTGTGTTAATGTGGGAACACACGACTCCTAACGCCTAATGCTTCACAAGATAATATAACAACTGTTGCTCCTGTTTTAGCACATGTATATTGTATTATTCTTGAATATAATCGTCTAGTCTAAATATGTTTTAACTATTATTTTTGTTTTTGTTTTTACAAAGGGGGTTCAACTGAACACGTTTAACTAACACCTCATTCAAGCGCTGTAGACCTTCAGATCAGGGAACTACAATACCCAGCATACACCTCAGACTTCAAACATGGCCGCTGGGGATCCATATCCCAAAATACTCATACATGGCAGCGCTCTAAATCATTGGACTTCTGATTAATCGCATGCTCAGATAACCTATATAAAAAGACGCACATTTCACACTTTGTGTGAAGTATACGCTCCTTCCATGTTGTGATGTTACAAACCCATTTTTGTGATCCGTTTTAGTGATGCAAAGTCTGATTCACTTCTGCAAAACGATTCATTTGGACAGTTTGGTTCAATGAACTGATTATAATAGGCTCCTTAAGTCATCTCGCATTTATGTCAGTACACATTTTTTCTTCTAAAAAACTCAGTGTCATTTTATATCAGTGAATCATTTAAATAAAGTTAACTGTGTGAACGCATATCGGTGGTTATTGTCTTTTGCTCATTTAAGTTAATGATGTTTGTGGTCACAGTTTTATGCACCGATCCTTTGTTGTTTGTTTAGCTTAAATATCAGTTTTTAGTCAGTTACAAAAGTGTCAGGCATTAAGTTTATTTGTATTTTTAACTAATTACGATAGAGTTACAGGTTTCGGGTATTTGGGTGGGAGGTGTAAGCGGTGTTTGCGGAATTGAAAACTTAAATGTGACAGTAAATGTGACAGACGAGTGCGTTAGCTACTCAAACAGTCCACCGCGTCATCTTTTAATAAAATATTCCATCGAAAGACACTAAGACAAACTTATGTAAGTGTTCATTAAGATGCTGAAATGAAAATAAGTGTACAAATATTCAGAATGACAATAAGTACAATATACCCTAACAACAAAATAGACTTGCTAAGTAGGCTACGCCTAAAATTGCTAGAGGTGTGAGATATAAACTGCAGTGTTTTTCATAGCGTTACACTTTGAAACCAGAATGATATGTTTTAATGTCTTTTTTGTTTCTATGAGTTTGAATTTGTTTACCGCAGTTTCTCCATTCTTGTCTTATTTTCCCACCTAATTGTAATTCTTTGGTCTTACGCTTAGGGCCTTATACATTTTGTTTCCTAGTTTTTGCTGTCACGTTAGCAGGCCTCTTTGTTCATACAAGTCAAAATTTCTGTGAATTTGGTTATTAAAATATTGCTTTAAACCTAGTCTTCATTCGAGACGTTTACTTAACATCATTATATTAAGATTGTTTCTTATTAATTATTAATTATATTAATAATGATCACTGTTATGCGGTGAATCTGGCCAATCGTGAAACAGCTGTGTCGTCATCAGCGGTCCTGCACTAGGTGTGTTTCGACTTCATGCAGCGTCTCGCAAACCGATCGCAATCTGACTTGAAGCAGTGCATTGCCGGTTAGAAATTTTGTCCGACCTGAGACGGCGCCGATGCCACATGACTGGGCCATCCTGGGCAGACCAGTCGAAGACTGTGACAGGTTCATCTTAACAGCTGTCTGAACCCCATTCTTTATGTGTTCATGTGTGATGAGTATAAGAAGAAGCTTAAACAGTCTCTGCTGCTGGTGCTGGAGACGGCTTTCGCTGAAGATCATCTGGACTTGTGTCAGAGACGAAAAAGAACCATCAGGACATGAAAACATGAAAAAACTGAATCGCTAGATATGTAGAAAACTGGTCTCTAAATGATAAACCTGGATCTAATATATGTATGTTTATACATCCTTATCTAGCAACTTGTAAAAAACAGAAACTGCAAAATTCATGTTAGGAGCATGACTGTAAATAATGTGTGTTGTAAAACCAAAACAGAGAAAATCTCTTCAATTATAGGTAATGAAACATATATATGTTTGTTGAAAATTTTCATGAATCTAAATATGCAAAAGCTCATTTTGTTCTGCTGATTTCTGTTTGAACTTTATTCTGAATAATACCACACTGTATCATAAAATGTTACCTCCATTGTGTTAAACACACTGGTAAGGGACAGGTGTATTGAGGTATACCCCACTGAGTAAAAAACTAAAACAATTCACAGACAACATTCCCATAGTGTTTTTAAAATTATAAAATGGAATGGAATGTTTCCTTAAAGAAGGAAAATAGATTTTTTTCAAAAGATTTTAAAAACAATGTTTTGAATATTCAGAGAACATTCAGAAGTTACAATGGGAACTTAATGGTAATGTTAGCAAAATGTCAGCTGACTGGTACTGAGTTTTCATCATAAGATGTTGTAAAATAACAGCTGCAATGCAGCAAGACAAATAACAAATAAATGACAAATAAAAAAAGTCTCAGAGTTTTGTATCTCCCCCAGATTAGTCAGAATAAATCGCTGCTCTGTCTTGTCTGTTAACGGTTGTCAGTGTCTTCTTTGTGCAGCAATGTTTTTTTCACTGCATGAGAAAAATGGACATGTGACATGAGAAAAATCTATTGCATTGAGTCTCACGCTAACTGCATGAGAGTTGGCATCCTTTATCATTCAAGATATCTTTCATGGTGTGAATGGGCCTTTTACTTTGAAATGAGCAGACTGATATACACAACTTAGAAATTAGAAAATAAGGCTATTGGATGCCAATCAGAAAGTAAAAAATAAAAATGTTGAACATGTTATGAAACCATATTTAAAAGTAGCTGTAGGAAAGTAAGATACCAAGTAGTCTGCGCCACTAAACCACCGGTAAAAAAAAAAAAAAATCTGCAGGCATACAGATGCTCACTACCTACGATGATGTCTGATAGCTGCAGTTTCATCAAGTTTGCTAATGAGACCACAATTTAGACCCTTATCACAACAAATCAGCCTTTATTGATGTAACAACAGACTTTGCTGTCTGGTATAAAACCAACAGGACCAAGAAGACAGTGCAAGTTCAAGACTCGACTTGTTCCAGTGAGTCAACAGCTCAAAAATGGGTATGTGTATTATTCATATTACATGGTTTTAATAACTCTCAGAGAGTAAATGCAGAATTGTGTAAGATACAATCAATGCACACATGCAAAGCAATGTAAAAATGAAATGAACAAGTCACGGCAAAACATGTTTTTCATTACTTAACGTTAAATAAATAAACCAATTTCAGCTTCATTGTTTAAGTTTAATCGAGATTCAGATAGGCAAGATTGTTTTACAAATTAGCTGAAATAACTTTTTCCAATTTGATTACACTCAAACATTATAATATAATATAATATAATATAGTTAATATAATATAATACAAAAAAGTCGTTGAAAAATATATAAAAAAACAATGTAATATTTTTATCTTAATGAAGATGGATATTATTCTTCAAATGAATAAAACTGCACAGATACAGATTAGGACGGTATTAAAGGGGTCATATGAGGCAATTTCTAGTTTTTCTTTCTCTTTGGAGTGTTACAAGCTGTTCATGAATAGATAAGATCCCTAAAGTTGAAAAAGACTAAAGTCTCAAACCCAAAGAGATATTCGGTAACACTTTCTTTGAAGCCCGTATTTATAAAACATTACGAGGGTATTCTTAAGCCATTATAATGAATGCATAATGCATTATAAAAAAAAAACGTATAATATGTTGTATCATCTCATGAATATTCATAAGAACAGTTTTAATATATTATAATATTTACTTATTTGTGGTTTTAGATTTTAAGAGTATGAAGATTTTTAACACAATGAACATGTTACATCCACTTTTAATGGATTATATTTCTCGTAGTTATAAAGTATTATAAGTCACATATCTTGTCATTTTTCTGATGCTACTTTACTTAAAGCGGTCAAAAGACCACTTATAAGTAGTAATAATAATAATAAAAAAAAAAAATTATATGACACATTTGCTTTGAACTATTTTTATTGTAATGTCAGTTTTATTATTTTTATGGTATTAGACAGCTGTTGCTAAGTAATTCTGACTGCAAACTACATATCAACTAGTGGTCACTGGAGTATTAGTATGGAGTATTAGTATGGTTAGATGCTATAACTGCATTTTGTTACCTTGTACCTTACATGTGCAATGACAATAAAGTTGAATCTAATCTAATCTTATCTAATCTGATTATTGCTTTTATTCACAGTTAATTGAGAAACGCATATTTCAAAATTAGTAATATTTTTTCAGTAAAATCAAGTGATGAGATGAATCTGTTTGCAAACTCTGGTCAATATCTGGTACATCTATTGGTTGCCACAGCAATGGCCATAAAGAGTGAGGTCATTGCCAAAAGTTTCATACTCAATAGTATAAAATTACGTTGTCATGTGGTCATAAAAAAATAATATAAAACTAGTCAGTTTATTGATTTTTTTTTTTTTTTTTTTTTTTTTTTTTGCTCTTCCTCTCCTCAATGCATTTGATGCTATATAAAATCAAGATTAATCAGTATGATTTGAGAACAAAACTGAACACAATTTAAACTTAAGGTTTATTTTAGGTTTTTAATCATCAGAAGGTTAAACAAAATGTAATTTTGGTGTGATGTACCGCATGCAAAAAAATATTTTTGCAATGATAAGATGATGCTTCTGAAACAGACCTTAAATCAGCCTTGCTGTGTTTTCTCTCTTTCTTTGTTTAGAAAACACCAGTTTTGAAGCTGAAAACATGCCCGGAGGCACAGCACAGAACATCACTATGCTGCAAGAGGGATTTACAAGCTTTGAGATATTTTCATTATGCATTTTTATTCCCACCTTTGTAGTGGGTCTCATTGGAAATGGGCTTGTTATATTTCTGACTGGCTGCAGAATGAAGACGACCGTCAACTCCATTTGGTTTCTCAACTTGGCGATTGCAGACTTCCTCTTCATGTTGTCTTCAATCACTTATTCAGTTATTCTCTCAGTTTTGGGACGACAGCAGAGTAAATTAATGATTCACTATTTCTTCATGGTGTTACCACTGAATCAGTTTTCTAGTATTTTTTTTCTTGTAGTTATCAGTCTGGACCGATGCCTGTGTACATGGATGGTTGTTTGGGCTAAAAATAAACGAACTTTACTTAAAGCCAGGATCATCTGCATAATTGTGTGGGTTTCATCCAGCAGCTGCAGCATTCGTTTCTATAAAGACAATATGCCTCTGATCAAATTTGAATTTACACTGGGCTTCCTCATCCCCTTTCTGATCATTGCATCTTCATACATAGCTATTGGAGTACGAATCAAACGGCTGAAGAGGGGAAAGCAGCTCAGGTCGTACCGGGTCATTATAACTGTAACTCTGGCTTTTTTCATATGTTGGTTTCCATACTATGTTTGTGTTTTTTATTCAATAACTCCAGAAGGAAATAAAAGGAGTGCCAGTGATCAAGACATATTTAAGATTGTCAGTATCTACCTGGTTTGTCTAAACAGCTGTCTGAACCCCATTCTCTATGTGTTCATGTGTGATGAGTATAAGAAGAAGCTTAAACAGTCTCTGCTGCTGGTACTGGAGATTACTTTTGCTGAAGAATATCTGGACTTTAAGGCAGACGCAAAGGAACGATTAGGGACATGAAAACCCCAACTGAATTGTTAGATATGTATAAAAACTGGTCCCTAAATGATAAACCTGAATATAATCCAGTATGTTTACAGTCCTTATCTAGCAACTACAACAATTATGTCTGATGTATAACTGTGTGTAATGTGTGTGGTGAAACCAATCAGAGAAACTCTCTTTAAGTAGGCTAATGCCCATTATACTGTATATGTTTGTAAAACTTTTCATGAATCCAAATATGCAAAAATCTAATTTTGTTCTGCTGATTTCTGTTTGAACTTTATTCTGAAAAAAGAATAAATAAAATAAAATAAAAAATAACTAGACAATCAATTATTTCTGGGACAAAAATTCAAAATATAAAAATACTGGTTAACAATTTAATCAGTTTAAATTATTATTTATACTGTAGGACAAAAAAAACAGAGGAAAAAATACCAGTTAATCATTATTACAAAATATTAGCACCCAAAACAATTATGAAATGTTTTATTTCTAAATTGTTTTAGTTAGACGTTCATCTAATAATAATAATGTTACTACTTGTTTCAGAACATTTTTGAATTAATGTTCCCATGTTGTTGTAAAATGGAATGAGTCTTTAAAGTTTGCATAACCAACAACAACAGCAAAAAAAAAAAAAAAAAAAAAAAAAAAAAAAAAAAAAAAAAAACAGAAGTAACATTTTAATGGGAACTTAATAGAAATGTTAGCAAAATATTAGCTGACTGGTACTGTGTTTTCATCATAAAATCTTGTGAGATTTTTATTAGGAGGAGTGGTATAGTAATTATATATCCAGTGTTTTCAGTGTGATATTTAAATTTGGAATTATATATAATACTATATTATAAATATATATATTTATCTTGTGTAACGAGGAGTCAGAGACATTCGGATCCATGTGCAATGTTTATTATGAACTCATAGTGACAACAGCCAGGGTTCAGACAACAGCGTCAGAGATTTCAGAGACAGTCAATATCAAGGTCGGTTACCAGGCTTGAATCGGCCGTAGAACAGGTCGTAGACAAAGCAGAGGATCATCAGAATCAGAACAGTTCAAGGTACTGCACTGCTGTTTTGCTTATGGGCATTTTTGTTTCTTTTGGTAGTTTGTGTTTCTTTTACAAACCGTGTTAATTAACTTGTTAGTTTTATTATTATTTTTGTTCTCCAGGAGTCAGTGAGGACTTGGTGTTGAGCAGTGGAGGCTAGCGCTTTTCTTTGGTGTGTGCTTGACAGGGTGCCGTGTATGTTTTGTACGGACTCTCTACAGGGTGTGGTGTTTGATTTGGTGTGAATTTAGGTGGGTTCAGATGATCTCCCGAGTTGCAGCCGGCCTGCCCTGTTCCCACTAAGCCCGGCCCCTGGAGAACTATTTTTCTAATCTTGTATGTCAGGACAACACTTTCTCATGCTTTCGAGAAAATCAGACTCACAATTTTCTTTGCAACATACTGCTTATTACAGTGCACCTCTGTGTAACTTGCTTTTTTTGTTCATTTTGACATCTTTTATTCTGAATAAAAAATGTCAGAAACCTTGAATATGGGTTTTTGTAAATTTTTCGATGGGTTATTTCTGTGTTAAAGTGTGGCTTGGGGGTAAAACACTCTGAATGCTTTTACTTCACATAACCATTGTTTTGAATTTTAGTTTAATCACTGAAACATACTAAATGATGCATTTTAAATTTTGCAGAAAATTGTCCAAATGACTACGTCTTTATTAGTTAATTCATTTGAATTTAGTCCTAGCACCATGCTTTACTGTTACAGGAATATTCTAGTTTAGCAGGAAAGACTCTATTGCAGGTACATGCCCACTGTGGTACCAAATACAGATTTAAGATACCAGATAGAGAGTCAATCATTTCATCAAGTGTGCTGATGATGCCATATTTTTGCCCCTTATCAGTAAAAACTTCAAATCACCCTATAGGGATGTAGAGCCAGGCTTAGCTGTCTGGTATAAACACAATAATCTGTCAACAGGACCGAGAAGACGGTCTTAGTACATCAAAAACTCAAAAAATGGGTAAGAACTGAATATGCGTCTTATTTATATCACATGTTTTTAAACATCTCTCAGAAGTAAAATACTTAATTACTTAAAAGGCTAAGAAATTTTGTAAGAAGTCAAGGTTTAAATCCTATCTCTGTGACAGTATATTTATGGTGGAGGTTGGAAATGTTTCTTACTGTTCTGATCCTTTAATTTGTGGTGTGCCTCATGGATCAATATTGTGCTTCGGTTTTCACTTTCTCTGCTCCCTTTAGGTCTTATTTTTCAGGAGCATAACATACCTTACTATTTTTTATGCATTATGATACTCAGATCTATCTCCCTTTGAAACATTAATGATAATTATGACATATATCCCTTTTCAACTCTCTGGGCGGAGGTTAGATCTTGGCTGGCTGCCAATTTTATTACAGTAAATTATTCCAAACCTGAAACGGACAATAATTCACTAAATTTTTTATTTTTTTTGGCCACCAGCCTAATTACGCTGATTAATAATCAATTGGGCTCTTTATCTGTGAATTCTCATGCACGTGTAAAAAATCTAGGAGTGATTCTCGACAATGGCCTTAAATTTGATAAAAAATGAATGCTGTTGTGAAGAAGTTTTTATCTTCTCAGTTCTATTGTGAAGTTAAAGGCGCTGTTTTATTGGTAGAAAAATTTGAGGTGAAGGACATGGAGATTGTAATCCATGCTTTATATTACCCTCCAGGCTCGACTGTTTTGTAACTCACTGTTAATCCCATCTGCAGTTGGTACAAAGTGCTGCTGTCAGGTTTTCTTACTGGGGCTAGAAATAGGGAAAAACATATTTGTCTGTTCTGGCTTCCACTTTATTGGTGCCAGTTGAATATCGCATTCAATTTAATGTTTGATTGTGTTCTACAAGGGATTAAACGGTACAGGCTACTGAAAACATTTAAGATCTTCTTCTCCATCAGACTTGCCTTAGACCCTTAAGGTCTTCTAACAGTTTGATGTTGTCTGTGCCTCGGTCTTATCTAAGGTTAAAAGGAAATCGTGCCTTTTCAATTGCTGCTCCTCGACTGTGGAATGAGTTACCAGCGCGACTGTGGAATGAGTTAGGTTGTGTTTTGGTTGTGTACTGATGCTGGAAGTTTTAAATCATCATTGGAGACGTAGCTCTTCTCTCTGCATTGTAATTCTCTTTAATATGTATATTTATGTAACTGTGCTTAACTGTTTTGTGTAACAATTTTCAGATTGTACAGCACATTTGTCAGCAGTTGCTGTTTTAAATGTGCTCTAGAAATAAAATTGCCTTTCCTTGCCTTGCCTAAAATCGGTTTACATTCTGAATTGTGGTTGGTCTTCTTTATTGCACCTAACCACGTTTTACAGTGCAAACACATCAAAGAAGTCTTTATTTGGTACAGCTAATAAGTGCTTTTTGTCCAATATTCAGCCATTTCTGAGGACCTTACAGTGCATCATGTACATTGATTCATATTCACTCATAAAAACACATTTCACAAATTTTTCTCTCAAAAAAATAAAATCAAGTGATAAAATTTAAATGTAACCCTGTACCACAAAACCAGTCATAAGTCATTAGGATCATTTATCATTAGAATATTAAGTAAAGATCATATTCAATGAAGATATTTTGTAAATTTCCAAACCTTAAATATATCAAAATAATTATTTTCATTAGTATCTGCATTGTGACACCATTTTGATAACTTTAAAGGCAATTTTCTCAATAAAAATTTTTTTTGTTTTGTTTGTGTTTTCTCTCTTTTTTCTCTGTGTAGAGGACACAGCACATAACAGCACTATGCAGCATGAGGGCTTTATGAGCTTTAATATCTTTCTTTTAAGCATTTTCATTGCCACCCTGTAGTGGGTCTCATTGTTATGGGTTTGTCATATTTCTGACTGGCTGCAGAATGAAGGACGACCGTCAACTCCATTTGGTTTCTCAACTTGCTGATTGCAGACTTCATCTTCATGTTGTCTTCAATCATAAATCTTCTCTCAGCTTTGGGCCAGTGGCAGTCAATTAATTATTCACATTTTCTTCATGACATTAACACTAAATCTGTTTGCTAGTATTTTCTTTCTTTTAGTTATCAGTCTGGACCGATGCCTGTGCACATGGATGGTTGTTTGGGCTAAAAATAAACAAACTTCTCTTAAAGCCAGGATCATGCCATTCTCTACTGCATAATTGTGGGTTTCATCCGTCGTTTGCAGCATTCCTTTCTTTTACAGTTTATTTGTTTACTCTTTGAATGCGTCTCTGACCACATATGAATTTATAGTGGCCTTCCTCATCCTCTTTCTGATCATTGCATCTTCATACACAGCTATTGGAGTACGAATCAAATGACTCAAAAGTGTAAAGCAGCTCAGGTCGTACCGAGTCATTATAACCATAATCCTG
This sequence comes from Cyprinus carpio, assembly GCF_018340385.1. Classification (NCBI taxonomy): domain Eukaryota; kingdom Metazoa; phylum Chordata; class Actinopteri; order Cypriniformes; family Cyprinidae; genus Cyprinus; species Cyprinus carpio. Next base: position 26,921,864 of record NC_056586.1, on the reverse strand, counting down.
GCTTTTTTCTAATGTTGGTTTCTATACCTTGCTGGGATTTTTGTACAATAACTGCAGTAAAAGTGATCAAAACAGTTATTGTGATAGCAAGGACTGTCAGCATATACTTGGTTTATCTAAACAGCTGTCTGAACCCCATTTCCCTATGTGTTCATGTGTGATGAGTATAAGAAGAAGCCTTAAACAGTCTCTGCTGCTGGTGCTGGAGACGGCTTTTTGCTGAGGATCATCTAGATTTTAAAGGAAGATGCAAAAGGTCATGCAGGACATGATAAACCAAACGTGAATCGTTGGATTTGTAGAAAAACTTGTCTCAATGATTGTGACCGGCTTCACTATATGTTTATCACCATTACAACCTGCATCTAATCCAGTATTTTTTATAGTCCTTACCTAGCTTGTCAAAAAATAGTTTTTAAAAAGACGTTTGAGGCATGACTGCGTATAATTTAGGACTGTGCGATATGGACAAAAAAAAACTATGACGATTTCTTTGATCAATTTGCGATTTCGATTTAATTACAATTTTGACACACACAGGCATGCTTTACAGTCATAAATGCATTCAGTATGAATTGAAACATATTTCCAAAAGAAAACCAATAAGAGCTTTATCAAAAACTTTGTAACATGTCTCTAGAACAGACATCAAAATAAGTCAAAATAATGTGAAGGTGTGACTAAATGTCTATATATGGCTTGGAACTAAAACTCTACAGGACATTGGCACACTCCAGGCCCGACACTGCCTACCCCAGCTGTAGACCGTGTGTGGCACAACAGTTGCAATAGCTCACGATGGCTCTCTGTAGGTTTCTCTACAGGTGGAATTCTGAGATTGACAGGTTCACCAGCTGCACCTACTGGACAGGAAACAGGTGGAGGAAGTCTGTACATGTTCTGTCCTTTGCCATTCAGCATGTCAGTCATCTGAAAGAATAAGAATCCAAAGAGCAGTTTACCCCAATTTTAATGCTTGTTTTTGGCACATATTACTTATTATATATATATATATATATATATATATATATATATATATATATATATATAATAATATATATATATATATATATATATATATATATATATATATATATATATATATAGACATACAGGTCCTTCTCAAAAAAGTAGCATATTGTGAAAAAGTTCATTATTTTCCATAATGTAATGATTACAAAAGCATCCCAAAATGGAGATGGCTTATGATGTGTGTGTTTGGTTTCAGTTTTAGTGTAAAGCCAAGGACAATTCTCAGTTAGTGCAAGGAGGGAAAAATTCAGAGGAAAAATATGAATTTATTTCTCCACTGGGTAATTTAATTCAGATGGGAAACTGAAGCCGGATGTAGCAGCACTATTAACAACATCAGTTTACTATTAAAAGGTTACTGGACAGTTATATAATATATTATGCTACAGTGGGCCAAAACATGCGGTTTTATCCTTCTTCATCTTCTGCATCTTTTGATTTAAGGTCAAACATAGAAGTTGAATATATGCCTTCTTCTTTCAGAACACAAATTAAGGTATTTTTGATGCATTCCGAGATATCTTTGACACCCTCCCATAGACAGCAAGGGTACTAACACGAGATCAAGATCCAGAAACGTAGTAAGGACATCAGTAAAATAGTCCCATGTTACATCAGTTATATATATATATATATATATATATATAATATATATATATATATATATATATATATATATATATATATATATATATATATATAATCAGATGGGCAATAATATATTTTTAAATTTTGCAATGGTATGTTTAATTAAATCAATGTGTCACTAACACTATACAGCATATCATACATCAATCTTGTTCTAGCCTGTTATTTGTACATCTTGTAGCACTTTTCACTTTCAGTGACAGAAAAAAAAAAAATATTTCACAGTAAGATATTACATTGAGACATACTCACAATCTTCTAAAGTGTGACCCATCCACACACTAATGAGCTCTAATTGCTTGAGGGCCATTTGAAAACTTCACTGTTACAGTCTGAGGCTTTCAAAGCTCAAGACACAATAAGCACTAACTGTAACACAATAACAATAACCTCGCACTGTCACCCTCTCAACCCAGGACCTTGCAAAACTGCATCAAGGCTGTTTCGAGCCCCAGGCAATCTGCAAAGAACATTTTTTTTAAATAACCACATGAAACACTCCACATACTAAAAACAGTAATGTAAAAAAAGAAGTTATGTTTGCAGCCTCACCCATTTTCTCAGTCTTGATTTTACAGTGAAGCATTGTACCTCCTGATTTTTTTTTCCTGTAATTTTATTCAGATGAAGATATGTTAATTAATATATGACTGATATAAATAGATATAGAGCTAGATATTAATATATATATCTATATATCTATATATATATATATATAGATGATAAGAGGTCAAACAGATTTTCATGTAAAAATAAGTTGATACATGAAGTTTGATATCCTTTTCGTACTTTAGGAGGGCATATCTATATATAAGTAATATATATATATATATCCTAGATATATATATAATCATAGATATATATAATAATAATAATGTTAATGTCCCTGGCAGTGAGAAATCGGCTTGTGTTTAATATTTAATTAAAGTTAAGAAATAATTTTTAACTGCCACTATGTAAAAGGAATATTGCTGGTAAAAAAAAGCACCTCGCTAGTTTCCTGTGATGACATCATAACTGCTATTGACCAAAGACACTATTGTGCAGCAGTCTTCAAAGGCCTTCGATTCAGTCAATCATAACATCCTCATTGATAGATAAAAAAACCTGGGCTTTTTTAAAATAACTGCCTTGCCTGGTTCACAAATTATTTTTCAGACAGATTTTAGTGTGTTAAGTCGGAAGGCCTCCTCTCCAGACCTTTGGCTGTTTCCATGGGGGTGCCTCAGGGTTCAATTCTTGGGCCAACTCTATTTTCTGTATACATCAATGATGTTGCTCTTGCTGCAGATTACTCTATGATCCACCTCTAATATTGGGACCATCCTCCCAATATTAGACTTCAGTGATGTAATTTATAGAATCGCATCTGACCAACTCCTTAGAAAATTGGATGCCGTATACCATAGTGCCATCCGCTTTGTTACCAATGCTCCATATAACACCCACCATTGCAACCTTTACAGTCAAATTGGATGGCCTTCACTACACACCCGGCGTCAAACACACTGGTATCATCTCATTTATAAATGTCTACTGGGCAAAACCCCTCCTTGCCTTAGATCATTAATCTCCAGAGCAACACCTTCTCTAAATCTGCACTCAAGCAGGTATATCACTTTGACTGTCACTAAAGCCCGCACCTCCTTTGGCCATTTTTCCTTCCAGTTCTCCACTGCTATTGATTGGAACACACTACAAAAGTCCCTGAAGCTTAAATCTATTGTTCCGTTATCCACTTTCAAAGCACTACTATCAAATTTATTGTCTGACCATTGTACATGCTAATCCGATTCACTTTTATAATTGTAATATACTTGACAAAAGTGGTCCTGATTGAACTTTACATCTGGAAGTGGACCTTGTCTAAAATACAGTAATTTCTCTCACCATTTGCAGTGAACCATTCTTTTGAAATATAACCAGTATCTTCCTTTCTTTATAGGAAAACTGAAGTATTATTATACATTATTATTATACATTATCTCAGATGAACAGGTCCAGGGTATTTAATGCAAGCTTTATGTTTGCCTAGAAAGGGTTTGTAGTTGCTTGTTAATTATATAACATCCTTTTGCAATTAAATCCTTCAAGGTACATTGAACGCTTCCACTTCAGAAAGCCACAGAGTAGAGAAGAAAGACACATTCTGGTAAATCAGGGAGAAGATAACCAGCCGTTTTGGTGGATGCCCACATCCCCTCCATCCAGTTCAACACCAACATAGAATATTCTATAGAATATAGAATATTGCCTAAGATCATTATTCTCCAGAGCAACACCTTCTCTAAATCTGCACTCAAGCAGGTATATCACTTTGACTGTCACTAAAGCCTGCACCTCCTTTGGCTGTTTTTCCTTCCAGTTCTCCACTGCTATTGATTGGAACACACTACAAAAATCCCTGAAGCTTAAATCTATTGTTCCGTTATCCACTTTTAAAGCACTACTATCGAATTTATTTTCTGACCATTGTACATGCTAATCCGATTTACTTTTTTATGCCATTAACAAATTTTTGCACACTCTAATCAGTAGAGCTCTATATTTTGCACAATCCCTCTCCCACAGCCCTGGTCATTATGCCACCCACTACAGTGTTTTTTTTTTTTTTCTTTTGTGTTTTTTTTTATCAAACATCTACCTTCATATATTGACATCTGTTGAACTATTTGTACAAATTTCTAACTGTTTGATCTGATGACCTGCACATTGTATTCTTGTCTTATTATTTCTTATTGTGCATTTCTTTGTCTTGTAATTACATGTGTAATTTTATGTTTTCTGTACCTCAATGCTTTTATCTTGGCCAGGTCTCAGTTGCAAATGAGAAAGTGTTCCCAAGTGCTCACCTGGTTAAATTAAAGGTTAAATAAAAAAATTATATATGCTATATATATATATATATATATATATATATATATATATATATATATATATATATATATAATACATATTATTCACACAATGGCAGTAAATAATTGATAATTTATTAATTCTGAAAGACTTTGAGTGTGTAATGTCATTGCTGTTTTCATTAATGTTTGTTCATGATATTTCAATAATTTAACACACCTTTGCATGATTACAGATCTCTGCCATTAATTGTCACATTGCAGGTAAACAATTTTTTTTTTATAATTTTTCAGTTCAAGTGTTTAAATTATTTATTTTACATAATTTATGATTTAATTATTATTTTGTTTACCTTTTTATCTACTCAAAACCTGCTGCAGTTCATACAATAAGTCCTGGTGTTTCCCACCTGACGTAATGTAATGTTTAAAACATTTTATGATGTTGACTTTAAAAAACTGAATATTTTGTCTTTGTCTTTGCTTTCTTATATCAATACGGTACATTTAATGGAATGTTTAAAACAAGTTAGATAAAAAGTAATCTTAAAAATAGTCAGAATACATTACCTAAAATGAGTAATCTAGATTATGTTACTAACTACAGTTTTAATCATGTAATCAGTAATGAACTAATGTTTTATTTATGTTATGTTTATTGATATAGTTTTGGTTATGTATTTTGTGTGTGTGTGTGTGTGTGTGTGTGTGTGTGTGTGTGTGTGTGTGTGTGTGTGTGTGTGTGTGTGTGTGTGTGTGTGTACCTACTTAGCCATATTTTGGAGACAAATTTGTACCCAAAAGTGAACAAAAACTAGAAAGGGTTTGTAGTTGCTTGTTAATTATATAACATCCTTTTGCAATTAAATCCTTCAAGGTACATTGAACGCTTCCACTTCAGAAAGCCACAGAGTAGAGAAGAAAGACACCTTCTGTTAAATCAGGGAGAAGATGACCAGTCGTTTTGGTGGATGCCCACATCCCCTCCATCCAGTTCAACACCAACACAAACATCAGAGAAATATATCAGTGGTGTGCTTTAAAGAATACATCTGTCATTAATAATAATGTTTCAGTGTGGGTTGATAGAAGTTTATAGAAGCACTTGACCTCATGAACGATGGCCCGGTCAGCACCCAGAGAACCATCTCAAAGCCACTGCATGATGAAACCACGCTGTCTCCAGCTAGACACAAGCTTGACCTCAGCATGCTGCTGAGTTTTGCATAAAGCTGAACAACTGATTTGCCTAAAAAAACTCAATGCATTTTGACAGTATGACAAATAATGAACAGTTTGTTATGTTGCTGTATGTCTTTTATATGTTGCAGTTGAATTGTGTTCACAAAGTAAAAAAAATAAAGAATTAGACATACTGTATTTTCTCAAGAAGCGAGATGTTATGCAGTGTGGTGGTTGACTGTTGCCGTCTAGTGGTGGTAGCTGGGAAATCTTCCTCCATGAGGTTCTTTATTTACAATATACAGGTGCTGGTCATATAATTAGAATATCATCAAGTTGATTTATTTCACTAATTCCATTCAAAAAGTGAAACTTGTATATTATACTCATTCATTACACACAGACTGATATATTTCAAATATTTATTTCTTTTAATTTTGATGTTTATAACTGACAACTAAGGAAAATCCCAAATTAAGTATCTCAGAAAATTAGAATATTGTGAAAAGGTTCAATATTGAAGACACCTGGTGCCACACTCTAATCAGCTAATTAACTCAAAACACCTGCAAAGACCTTTAAATGGTCTCTCAGTCTAGTTCTGTAGGCTACACAATTACGGGGTTCAGTTGTCCAAAAGACGACCATTGACACCTTGCACAAGGAGGACAATACACAAAAGGTCATTGCAAAAGAGGCTGGCTGTTCACAGAGCCCAAGCACATTAATAGAGAGGTGAAGGGAAGGAAAAGATGTGATAGAAAAAAGTGTACAAGCAATAGGGATAACCGCACCCTTGAGAGGATTGTGAAACAAAACTCATTCAAAAATGCGGGGGAGATTCACAAAGCGTGGACTGCAGCTGGAGTCAGTGCTTCAAGAACCACTACACGCAGACGTATGCAAGACATGGGTTTCAGCTGTCGCGTTCCTTGTGTCAAGCCACTCTTGAACAACAGAAAGCGTCTGAAGCGTCTCGCTTCAAAAAGGACTGGACTGCTGCTGAGTGGTCCAAAGTTAGGTTCTCTGATGAAAGTAAATTTTGCATTTCCTTTGGAAATCAGGGTCCCAGAGTCTGGAGGAAGAGAGGAGAGACACACAATCCACGTTGCTTGAGGTCCAGTGTGAAGTTTCCACAGTCAGTGATGGTTTGGGGTGCCATGTCATCTGCTGGTGTTGGTCCACTGTGTTTTCTGAGGTCCAAGGTCAACGCAGCCGTATACCAAGAAGTTTTAGAGCACTTCATGCTTCGTGCTGCTGACCAACTTTATGGAGATGCAGATTTCATTTTCCAACAGTACTTGGCACCTGCACACAGTGCCAAAGCTACCAGTACCTGGTTTAAGGATCATTGTATCCCTGTTCTTAATTGGGCAGCAAACTCGCCTGACCTTAACCCCATAGAACATCTATGGGGTATTGTGAAGAGGAAGATGCGATATGCCAGACCCAAGAATGCAGAAGAGCTGAAGGCCACTATCAGAGCAACCTGGGCTCTCATAACACCTGAGCAGTGCCACAGACTGATCGATCGACTCCATGCCATGCCGCATTGCTGCAGTAATTCAGGCAAAAGGAGCCCTAACTAAGTATTAAGTGCTGTACATGCTCATACTTTTCATGTTCATACTTTTCAGTTGGCCAAGATTTCTAAAAATCCTTTCTTTGTATTGGTCTTAAGTTATATTCTAATTTTCTTAGATACTGAATTTGGGATTTTTCTTAGTTGTCAGTTATAATCATCAAAATTAAAATAAATAAACATTTGGAATATATCAGTCTGTGTGTAATGAATGAATATAATATACAAGTTTCACCTTTTGAATGGAATTAGTGAAATAAATCAACTTTTTGATGATATTCTAATTATATGACCAGCACCTGTATATTGTAAATAAAGAACCTCATGGAGGAAGATTTCCCAGCTAGCACCACTAGACGGCAACAGTCAACCACCACACTGCATAACATCTTGCTTCTTGAGAAAATACAGTGTCTAATTCTCTCTCTCTTTTTTTTTTTTTTTTTTTTTTTTTTTTTTTTATATGATATTCTAATTATATGACCAGCACCTGTACACTTCTTCTATACAATATATCCTTTTTAGAGTTTGGGGTCAGTAAGATTTTGTTTTGGATAGAAATCTAAACTTTTATTTAGCCAGGATTAAATTGATCCAAAGTGACATTAAAGACCGTTTTAATGTTTCAAAAGGTTTATTTTTCAAATAAATTCTGTTCTTTTGAACTTTTTTCAAAGATTCCTGATAAATGTTTCATTAAGTATATTATGTAATTAATATATATCTGTATATAATAGACAACTGTTTTCAGAATGGATAATAATAAATATTTCCTAATATTAGAATGATTTCTAATATTTAGATCTAGAATTTATTGCTAGTGTGACAGTATTATTGTAGTTGATAATCTCATGGATGTCCACCACAAATTTCCTTCCAGACGTTATCTGAATCATCCCACTGTGATCAAGAAGAACCATAGATAGTGCAGCTACAACCGTTTACTGCAGAAGAGGAGAGATGTACTGTAAATACACACTCACTCAAGAGGGGAAACGTCATTTCACAATGATAGATGACCACCAGTATAGTCAGCTTCCTGTCTGAATGTCAGGACTGAATGTCAAGTATTAAAGTTTATACAGGAGTTTTACAATCAAACAAGATTTATTAATTTTATTTAGCAAGGACACATTGATCAGAAATTGATCAGAAGTGACAGTAATGGCATTTACAATGTTACAATTGAATCAAAAAGAAAAATGCTGTATCACAGTTTCCACAAAAACATTGAGCAGCACAACATTGATAAAAAGATATATTGAGCAACAAATCAGCATTCTAGAATGATTTCTGAAGGATCATGTGACATTGAAGACTGGAGTAATGATGCTCCTAAGAATGAATGTTAGAAGGAATTTAAATCACTTGATTGCAGAGTTAAATTCCTGATTGTTTAATAGAGGTTCCTAGGAGCTGATAAATTTTATATAACTTCATGACTATAGTATGTTTGTTATTCCATTATGACTGCACATTTCACCTTGGGATTTCACTTTAGAGTCATTAGGTTTGACCAGTTTAGATGATCTTTGTGTTTTCAGTGAGCATTCACTCAGCAGTGGCTCTGTGCCGATCAGTCCTGGGGGTCTGCTGCTCTGATTTCTTTTCCCCCGTAAGCACCGATGAGCCGGTCTGAAAAACAGTTGTATCCACCTTAATAGGCTCAACCAACAATAAGTTAAATTTGTAACATATAAATGAGTGTACATCTTGTAATACACACACTCTATTTATCTTTTCCTGAACATCTTTGTGTTTCCGATTTCAAAAATGCACCGTTATCAGATTAAAGTGTACCCACACTCCCACAAATGTGGTAAAAAAGCAGAAATGGTTGTGTAAACATTCTCTGTTTACTGAAAACAAACTGAAAAGGATATGAATGCCATTTTTTCTTGCTAGGTATTTATATTAGTTTAATAAAAGTGCATTAGAGCATTTTGTTTGTTTTTGTGTCTTTAAGTGTTTCTAGAGCCCAGTTTGTGTGAGGAAACATCTTTTCTTCTTCTTGTGGTTGGTTCTGAGGGGTCCGGTGTCTGGTGTGAAGATGACATCCTGTTTCAGTGGGGACTAAAAAGGGAGATGAAACAGGCCAGACAATGGTGTCAGGAGGCCCCTTCCCATAATTCTGTTCTCCATATACCTCTATCACACAGTGTCAGACAAAACCAGGTGAACCAACACCACAGTGCACATCAGGGTTATTCCTTTCTGATTAATATGTGCTCAAAAGTTCAATGTTTCCGTATAATATAATATAATTTTCAAACGTTTGGGATCACTAAGATTTTTTAATGTTTTTGAAAGAATTTATGCTCAGCAAGGCTGCATTTATTTGATCAAAAATTCTCTAAAACAGCAATGTTATGAAATATCATTGTTATCTAAAATAACTATTTTTCTATGTTTTAAAATATAATTTATTCATGTGATGGATTGTCTGAAAGCTGAATTGTCAGCATCATTACTCCAGTCTTCAGTGTCACATGATCCTTCAGAAATCATTCTGATATACTGATTTGCAGCTCAAGAACATTATTTTTATTATCAATGTTAAAAACGGTTGTGATGTTTAATATTTTTGTAAAAACTGTGGTACATGTTTAAGGATTATTAGTTAATCTAGTGATCAATTGTATTTGTCCTTGCTGAATAAATGTATTTATGATAAAAGTTTTTTTTTTTTTTTTTTTTTCCCCTTACTGGACTAATTTGAACTATAATACAATAAATTTTACAGGTGGTATTTTAATTATTAATATCTTTAGAAAATATTGTGTATGTTATTATATCATCTCATTCATACTGAAAAAAAGGTTGTTTTTTTTTTAATTATTACATCCATCAGATGAATTTGTGCCATAATAATATTTCATTGAATGCACTGCCATGAAATCAACAATAAAACATGGGAATTGTTTTAAATGTTAAATGGTTATAAGATTAGTTGCATTATTTGTTTTACATATAACATTGTTTTTTTCTCCTAAACAGTGACCCACCAGTTTTAGATTTTCACATTTACTTGATGCAAAGAAAATGGTATGTGAATATTTCTAATTAATACATTATCCTTCTTTGTTTCCATTTAGAAGGACACAGAGGAGCGGTGGCCGGCCCCTCATCGTAAGAAATACACATGCAAACAGGCAAAGAAAAGACTGAAAATGAGAGACATGAGAAGATTGCACCTTTAAGTCAAAAGAAAAAATCTGAACGGTAATGTCCAAATCAGAGTTTGACCAAACCAAGCAAAATAGGTAATTGTAATATAATTTTTTAATGTTAAACATTTGCACATTCTTTTCTTCATGTCCGTGTAGACATGGTGGTGAGTGAGGCAGCGGTGTAATGAGGGTCAGGCATGCCAGGGGTCATGAAAGGGTCAGTCGAAAACCTGAGGAGTGGAGTGGAAACAGTAGATGGCAGGACGAGGGTCAAAGGTCGATATGAGGGGGACGGTCTGGAAATCAAGCACTTAATAAGTGTAAGAGACTTATTTTTAAAAAAATCATTACATTTTTTTTTTAAACCCATTACATCTTTTTTTACTTGCGAATCAGATCAGAAGAACATAAACACTGTCCTTGACATTGACAGGTTGTCTCTGAGGTGCTTTTTGCTGGTACAGACTCACCAAGCCAGTGCAAGATTCCCCAGTATATACCCCACCTCCACCCCCACAATCCCCTGTTGCCTCTTGTTCCGGTGTGCAGCAACCCTTGGAGGTCATAGGTCAGCTGATGCAGGATGCAGAAGGTGAGAAGGCCTCATGTGTTCATTTAAACTGGCTGTAAAACTGCCTGATGATGTGTTTTTAACAGGTCACGTAAGGGTCAAGTGTTTAAGCCTGAACCTGTTATAAATAGCAGGATTGACCCTTTAGAGTGTGCTTAGAACAACAGAATGCATGTTACCATTAATATAGATGGAAATTATACAAATTGTATATATTGTACATTATACTTCTTTTTTTCTCAAAACATTTGTGTAATTACTAACTAAATATGTTACATATTATTTTATTATTTTATTAAATTTTTTACTAGAAATAACCTTTTTTAAATCTGTTTGCGTTTGGTAATATATTTTTATTTTTTTTATTTTTTAATCTCTCACCAAGGATGCATTTATTTGTCAAAAATACAGTAAAAACTGTAATATTGTGAAATATTACGATTTAAAAAAATAACTGGTTTCTATTTGAATATATATTTTTAATGTAATTTGTTCCTGTTATACAGGTACATCTAAAAAAAATAGAATATTGTGGAAAAGTTCTTTATTTTTTGTAATTTAATTTTAAAAAGCAAACTTTCTTATATTCTAGATAAATTGCACACAAACTGAAATATTTCAATAGTGTTTTTTTTTTTTTTTTTTTTTAATACTGAGGGTTATGACTTGCAGCTTAGGAAAATGTAAAATTCAGTAGCTCAAAAAAATTGAATATTTTCTCAAAGATCAATCAAAAAAAGATTTACAAAACAGAAATGTTCAAGATCTCCAACACAGGTTCAATTATGCACTCAATACTGGGTTGGGGCTCCTTTTGCACAAATTACTGCTTCAATGCAGCGTGGCATGAAGGCGATCAGCCTGTGGCACTGCTGAGCCGTTATTGAAGCCCAGGTTGCTTTGATAGTGGCCTTCAGCTCCTCTGTATTGTTTGTCAGATGTTACTTATCTTCTTCTTCACAATACCCCATAGATTCTCTGTGAGGTTCAGGTCAGGTGAGTTGGCTGGCTAGTCAAGCACAGTAATATCATGGTCAGCAAACCACTTGGTAGTGGTCTTGGTACTGTGGGCAGGTACTAAAGTCCTGCTGCAAAATGAAATCAGCACCTCCATAAAGCTTGTCAACAGATGGAAGAATAAAGTGCTCCAAAATCTCCTTGTAGATAGCTGCATTGATAACACCAGCCCAAATCATCACTGACTTCAGAAACTTCACACTGGACTTTGGATTCTCTGCCTCTCTAGCCTTCCTCCAGACTCCAGACCTTGATTTCCAAATTAAATGCTAAATTTAGTGTGGACCACTGAGCAACGGTCCAGTTCTTTTTCTCCTTACCCCAGGTGAAAAGCTTCTGACGTTTTTTTTTTTTTTTTTTTTCTCCGGTTCAGGAATGGCTTGGTTCTGGGAATGTGACAGCTGTAGCCCTTTTCCTGAAGACGTCTGAGTGTGGTGACTCTTGACTGCACTGACAGTCCACTTCTTCAGCTCTCTCACTTCTTGAATCTGCTTTTCCTGACAATCTTATTAGAATTAAATTAACACATAATTACTTCATTTTGTAAAAAGACGTACAATCCTAACATACCCTATCAAGATTAACTGTATAATCTGTGCAATTTTGTGAATAAGCAAATGTGATACAACACAAAAATAAGTCATTTCTGAATGGGAGAGGAGATCCTGTTATTGCGATGATAAATGTGTCGCTCTTACAGGCTGTATGCTCAACTGACAGCAAATGTGAAGAAAATGTTATGTGATCTAGGGGTCTAGCGACGCCCCTGGCCTCGTCCCTTGAGTGAGTTGTGATGAGGACGAGGGCTCTGCCTCAGTCGTGTTGCCAGATACACGTATTATAAGCGTCTATGGACTTTTTTTTTCACTTAATTTAGAGGAAGTGAATAAAGTGGGAGGTTGCAAGTTAGGGACATTGATATCTTTATATTATTTCCATAACTCCAGATTTGGACTCATTGCGGTTTATTTATTTTTATATTGTTTTGTTTGTTTTTCAGTATCTGGCAATGCCGGCATTTAAACTGAAAGTAATCAAAAACGATGGTTATCTTGACAGGATGCAATTTGGTAACACAAACGTAGTGATCATCATGATATATCATCTTTAAGACGGATGCTCTGAAGACGGACACAAAGAGGAGAGAATAGTCACGCAAGCAGAAAAAATCGCTACATGTACAAATTATGATACTTTAATACAAACTATAACATTTGTATTCACAAATATATCTCCATTTGAACAAAATGCTGCACATTAATGTAATTCTTAATTCTACAGAGACTGGTTGAAAAATCATTTGTTTCAGTGTAGTGATGCACATTTGCAAATTTTTCAAACCATGTACACGTTCATGAATTGCACTGGGCCTTGTGTGTGTGTGTGGGTGTGTGTGCGTGCGTGTGGGGGGGGGGGGGGACGACGACGTGAAAAAAAAAATCTGCAAACTGCAAAAATGAAGTCATAAAATCCAAATGAACCGAAAAACAAAATCGACTCGAATATAGATGTCAATTGATGCACGCATGTCACCTGATCCACATATGCATGGATTTTTTTTTTTGCATGAGCAATTTATGATACATTAATGCAGAACAGATTTTTTTTTTTGTTACCTGATGTGTATGTGTTTGTATTTTTTTTTTTGCATGATCATTTTATGATGAATTAATGAGATTCAAATTGAAAGGCATTTGTTTCTGGTTAGTAAGATACAGTACATGTACCAAATTTATGCAGTACATGTATTTGTGCAGTGTGCTTGCATCTATTAATCATTTTGAGTCTAATTTCATCCCATAAATGAACCAGGAAACGCTGCTAGTGTGTTTATAAGCCTCACCTGCTGTCAGAGATTGAATTTGTATTTTCATCAAAATCAGAAAGAGCTTTATTGCCAAGTGTATTCAAGTGTATATGCACACAAGGAATTCTTCTTGGTGTCAGGAACTTCCAGTACAGAAAGTAGCCTACAGACATAGTGCAGACATACATATAATTAAGGTATTACAACACTAATACCGGAGGGCCGTAATAATAAAATACCCATTGAAGGAGCCCATCTGATTTTTTGTTTTGTGCAGTTTTTGTGACATGTTGCATACCGAGTATAGAATGCTGTATATATATATATATATATATATATATATATATATATATATATATATATATAATATAAATATATATATATATATATATATTTTTTTTTTATTATTTTTTATTTTTTTGTTCAAGGTTAGTTTGGCCAGTAACAGAGCAAAATAAACATTTAATAAATGTAATAAAATAAATAAAAGTAATAAAAACTAAATAAACAAGCAACAAGTTTGGGAATCGCATTTTTTTATTTTTAAAAAGTAAAAATCAATCGGAATCGGTCACGAAAAATCCTTATCAGTGCATCCTTAACTGCAATAGAGTTAGACCTACCTGAAAGACCTGAAAAAGCATGGTTCATTTCAGTTTTCTCTTTGAACTATTGGACCTATTTGTGCAAAGTGGTTATCATTTATTACAATACAATGTTACAGTCAACAATAAAAACAATAAGTCTTATTTGTTGATTTATTGGTTGATTCATTGTGGCAAGGCCTATGAAAATTTTGCCAGGGCAAGTAAAAACTTTAAACCACTGGCCAAACCGGGCCAATAGAAAATTTCTTTAGTGTTGAGCCATCAAAATCAGTATCATAACACTTGTACACAGATCTGTAGAACATGTACTGTAGGTTACGTCATGATATTTTCAAATTAAAAACTTAAAATATGTACTTGAAAAGAAAACAGGATGACTTTGAGTAGCATCATTGTGAAATTGTTAGAAAGAGCTGAGCAAGTCTTGCACATCTATTTCCTGGTCTGAGAGTGACTTCCTGCTTAAACAGGAAGTCAAGTCAAGTCAAGTCACTTTTATTGTCACATCACCACAGCACATGTGCCTTGGTGAGTGAAATTCTTGGGAGCCTGCTCCAGAAATTGCAGAAACAGTTAACATATAACCATACAGACTTCAACAGGTGAATATGTGCAATAGTCAGTACACACAGTGTACTATTGGACATACTTACAGTTAGCACTACACATTTTACACTATACACAGAATGTACACAGATATGTAGCACTACACATCTATACGCATGAAAATATGCTAAGGTGCAACAGAGTGTACGTGGGCTGGATACAGAAATGTCATGGATGTGCATCGGATGGTATCCAGTGGTAGCAGGTAGATTATTGTGTTAAATGCAGGTGTGTATGTATAGTTCGGTGTTGAATTGTTAAAGTTGTAGTTTATTGTGTTGAATAGTTTTTTGTTGAACTATGCTGTAGGGTGTATTAGTTCTGACTGTTCATAAGTCTGATAGCCTGAGGGAAAAAGCTATCCCTCAGTTGGCTAGTGCGGGATCGGATGCTGCGGAGACGTCTTCCTGAGGGCAGCAGAGAGAGCAGTCTGTGGGACGGATGGCTGGAGTCACTGATGATCCTCCGGGATTTCCTTATACACCGCCTGGTGTAGATGTGCTGGAGGGAGGGAAGCTCACCTCCAACAATGTGGCTGGCAGTTCGCACGACCCTTTTCAGAGCTTTGTGGTTGCCAGCGGTGCTGTTTCCAAACCAGGCAGTGATGGAGCCCGTCAGGATGCTCTCTATAGTGCATGTGTAGAATGATCTGAGGATGCTGGGGCTCATTCCAAACTTCCTCAGCCATCTCAGGAAGAAGGGGCATTGATGTGCCTTCTTCAGCACTGCGTCAGTGTGTGTAGACCAGGTGAGATCTTCACTGATGTTAACGCCAAGGAACTTGAAGCTGCTTACCCGCTCCACAGGTGTTTTGTCGATGGTGATGGGTTTGTGTTCTCTGCTCTGTCTCCTGAAATCCACCCCAGCATCACAAAATTGGGTTCTCAACCCTCTGCTGCAGGCGGATGCCCACTACCCACTGATGACGTCTGATAGCTGCAGTTACATCAAGTTTTCTAATGACACCACATTTTAGGCTCTTATCACAACAAATCAGCCTTTATTGATGTTACATCAGACTTTTCTGTCTAGTATAAAACCAACAGGACCAAGAAGACAGTGAAAGATCAAGACTCGACTTGTTCCAGTGAATCAACAGCTCAAAAAGTAGGTATGTGTATTATTCATATTACGTTTTTTTATATATATAACTCTCAGAGTGTAGTAAATGCAAAATTGTGTAAGAAACAATCAATGCAGATATACAGAGCAATGTAAAAATGATATAAACAAGTTTCTTTCTTTTTTTTTTTTTGCTTAACACATTAAATAAATAAACCAATTTCAGCTTCATTGTTTAAGTTTAATCAAGATTCAAGTAGGCAAGATTTTTAAAAAAATTAGCTGAAATTACAATTTGATTATACTCAAATATAATATAATGTAACAATTCAATATATCTAATAAGTGTTGTTGAATATATAAAAAACAATGTAACATTTTATCATAATTGAAGATGGATATATATATATATATATATATCTATATATATATATATATATATATATATATATATATATATATATATATATATGTATATATAGTGGCGGGGTGAAGTAGGACACGACTCGAGGATGAAGGTAAGTTCCACGAAGGGTGGATTTTATTGACAGAAAGGGGGGTGGAAGGCGTTGCTGTGAGGCGGTTTGGTGCTCGGTGCTCGGCGTCTTGGCTTATCGGTGCGCTGGTGCAGTGTGGGTGCGTGCTCTCTCGTGGTTGGTGGGGCTGGCGGTCACACGCTGCTCTCTGCGGGCAAAGGGAAAGACAAGTTTAGCCGGGTCTTGCGGAGACATCTCTCACCTCTGTGCCGGTTTGCAGGGTTTATAACGCCAGCGGCTGATGGGGCAGGGTGACACTGATGAGAGCTCGGGACAATTGTCACATATATATATATATATATATATATATATATATTCTATATATATATATATATATACTGCACATATATTACAGATTAGGAAGGTATTAAATATAACTTTTATAAAAATGTATATATGTATATCAACTCATTATCAAATTAGGTATTAAATTAGGTGTCAAAATGCATTCTTCAAAATATAACCAATAACTGCTGGCATGACAGCATTGTAATATTGGCATACTGAATTTTGATTGGTCTTCTTTATTGAATCTAACCACGTTTTCACAGTTGGGGGAAACAAGTCTTCAGTTTTCCTCAATAGTATAAAAAGACCCTGACCCCTCACACATGACAGGACAGAACATTTCATTAAATGGGAAATCAGAAAGCAGAAATTAAATACTGTAGTTCATGTTAAATATCCTTCTTACATCATCCATCCATGCTCTGCATCTCTATGGTCATAAAATGAAATTGATGGCATTTCGGTGTGTGGTACTGCATGCAAAAATTATTTTGCATTACAAGAAACACCACAAAGATTAGACAATGAAAAGCTGATGCTTCCAAACAGCCCTTGCTGTGTTTTCTCTTTCTTTGTTTAGAAAACACCAGTTTTGAAGCTGAAAACATGCCCGGAGTCACAAAATTAAACATCACTATTCAGCCTGAGGGACCTGAAAGCATTGGGATCTTTCCATTATGCATTTTTATTGCCACCATTGTAGTAGGTCTCATTGGAAATGGGCTTGTAATATTTCTGACTAGCTGCAGAATGAAGACGACCATCAACTCCATTTGGTTTCTCAACTTGGCGATTGCAGACTTCATCTTCATGTTGTCTTCAATCATAGATCTTCTCTCAGCTTTGGGCCATTGGCATCCTTACTTAATGAAAGGCATTCTCCAGATAACGTTAACACTAAATCTGTTTGCTAGTATTTTTTTTCTTATAGTTATCAGTCTGGACCGATGCCTGTGCACATGGATGGCTGTTTGGGCTAAAAATAAACGAACTTTACTTAAAGCCAGGATCATCTGCATAATTGTCTGGGTTTCATCTATTGGCTGCAGCTTTCCTTCCTTTACAGTTAATATGTTTACTCGTGCGTCTCTGATCACATATGAATTTATAGTGGGCTTCCTCATCCCCTTTCTGATCATTGCATCTTCATACACAGCTATTGGAGTACGAATCAAACGCCTCAAAATTGTAAAGCAGCTCAGGATGTACCGAGTCATTATAACTGTAACTCTGACTTTTTTCATATGTTGGTTTCCATACCATGTTTGCCAGATTTATTTTATAATTGCAGCAAAAAGCAGGAATGATAACAAAGTATTTTTGACAGCAATGACTTTCAGTACCTACCTGGTTTATCTAAACAGCTGTCTGAACCCCATTCTCTATGTGTTCATGTGTGATGAGTATAAGAAGAAGCTTAAACAGTCTCTGCTGCTGGTTCTAGAGAATGCTTTTACTGAAGATCATCTGGACTTTAAGGCAGCTGCAAAAGAACGATCAGGACATGAAAACCAAACGTGAATTGCTGGATATGTAGAAAACTGGTCTCTAAATGATGAACCTGGATCTAATACAGTGTTTATAGTCCTTATCTAGCAACTTGTAAAAAACAGAAACTGCAAAATTCATGTTTGCAGCATGTCTGTGTATAATGTGTGTTGTAAAACCAAACAGAAAAAATCTCTTCAAGCTAATAACCATTATATATGTTTGTGAAACTTCTCATGAACCTAAATATGCAAAAGCTCATTTTGTTCTACTGATTTCTGTTGGAACTTTATTCTGAATAAAACCACAGTGTATCAATAAAATTTACCTCCATTTGATGGCAATTTCCTAAACATTTCCTGTATTTATGCTTTCGCAGTAGAAAATTCTTATTGAATGGTTTTCCCTAAAAAAATAATAATAAATAAATAAATAATAATAAGATTAAACAAAAATGGTTTCTGGTACAAATACAAAATTATAAAGATATTGTTGTTTATTTTATATTTTTAAATATTTTGTCATTTTGTATATGGGATGAAATACAGTTTATGTGTAAAAATATAAATATAAAAAAAAATTAGTAAAAATATATTTGGTAAATGGTTTATTAAAA
The DNA here is from genome assembly GCF_018340385.1 of Cyprinus carpio. Lineage (NCBI taxonomy): Eukaryota > Metazoa > Chordata > Actinopteri > Cypriniformes > Cyprinidae > Cyprinus > Cyprinus carpio. Next base: position 26,902,796 of record NC_056586.1, on the reverse strand, counting down.
TTTTGATGGCACTAATATTTTTTTTTTATGGAGAAACGCTGTTATTTTACAGGTATTTCCTAGATTATAATGACCAAACACCTTCAATAAAGTGACGGCACTAAAAGTTCTACTGAGAAACACTGTTATTTAACAGTGTTTCTCAGAAGAAAACAATATATAAAACCTAAATGATTTGCTAAATTATAACGATCAAACACTTCTACTGAGAAACACTGATTGTAAATTAACAGTTTTATTTTCAAAAACAGAAGTAAAAAAAAAATATATAAAACACGGTATAAAACGGATTCATGTAATCTAAATAAAATGGAATGATTCAGTTGATAAATTACAGTATATATCTTAAATTAAATACAACATTTTAACTACTATTAGTTATCAGTAGAACAGTTATCAAATTCTTTAGTGACAATTTTCTAAACATACTGAACACAAAACTGATACATTTACAAGATTTCACACCACTATTGATTCTAAACATTAAACAATTTAAATTTAAAGGGAAATAGGCTCATTTTACAACTCCCCCAGAGTTAACCAGTTGAGTTTTACCATTTTCGAATCCATTCAGTCGGTCTCGGTGTCTGGGTGTGGCAGTTTTAGCTTTGTTTAGTATATTTCATTGAATCTGATTAGACCATTAGCATCTCTCTTAAAAAAAATTAAAAAATAAAAAATACCAAAGAGTTCCGATTTTTTTCCTATTTAAAACTTTAATGTAGTTACATCATGTACTTAGACCGACGGAAAATGAAAAGTTGCGATTTCCTAGGCTGATATGGCTAGGAACCATACTCTCATTCCTGTGTAATAATCAAGGAACAGTGCTGCCGTACCATGGGTGCAGCAGACGCAATGATATTACACAGCGCCTGAAAACTTAATGCAGGTCACGTTGGAAGTTACCTAGCTCGGGACTATTTGCAGGCGCTGCGTAATATCATTGCATCACCCATGCACCGCAGCAAAGTTCCTTGATTATTACGTAGGAATGAGAGTATAGTTCCTTGTCAAATAGGCCTAGAAAATCTCAACTTTTCATTTTCCGTAAATCTTAGTACACAATGTAACTACAGTTTACAAGTTACAAGTTTTAAATAGGAAAAATATAGAAACTATTTGGTCTTTTTTTTGAGAGAGAGAGAGAGATAGATGCTAACGTTCTAATCAGATTCAATGATCTATGCTACGCTATGTTAAAAGTGGTACCGCCAGACCCGGAGATCGGCTGAATGGATTTGAAAATGGTGAAACTGTTTAACTCTGGGGAAGTTGTAAAATTTGCCTATTTCCAATAAAAGTGGAGTGTTCCTTTACATTTTTAGTATTCAGATGTAAATGAACATTATAAACCAATTCTTCTCAAGCAGCTCTTCAGAGACCCCAGGGGGAACTGAAAAACTAAAAATATGATTTTTCTAAGTGTCTTGTCAGTTAAGGTTACTATCATGATGAGGTCATGATTTCACATTTGAAAAGGGTGGTGAAAAAAACTAATTTTTGGCTTGTATTTTCCAAATCGGTTTTATATATTGTTTTCACAATATTCTCCTGACGCCTAGGGGCCCCGCATAGTTCTGATAATAAATATTATACTGTCTTTTAGTTCAGAATCCTAACTATACAAGTGTATTAATAAATTAAATCAAAACATACAACAAAAGTGTACCAGATGTGACAGATACAGCAACCAGATGTGACAGATACAGCAAATAAAAAGCAATCCTGCAAACGGCCAGTAATCAGCTGGATCCTGGATTTTTGTTTCCTTTAAACAAGCTTAATAAATTGTATTTAAATTGTCTGTTTGTCTTGTATCTAAAACTTTTGTTTGATGTGACAAAAAAATGTGCATCACCAAAAGAAGGAACATGTAGATTCACAACAATGGACATTATTTTCCAGGGATATTATTGCAAGATAAACACCTAAAAATGCCAATTTGTATTATAAAATAAACTAAAAATATTTGTATTAACTGAAGGTGTTTTCAGATTGCTATGATATGGGTAATGAGGGTCTTTCTCTCAATATTCTCCAGGGAATTAATTAAAGGACTGATGATGATATGCGTTAAAAAAAGAAGGTCTATTCTCCTTGTGTCCGATTATTAAAGTACTGGAGATAGTTCACCCAAAAATTTATATTCTGTCATCATATACTCACCATCATGTCTTTTCAAACCTGAAATTTCTCTTTTGTCAAGCATTAAAAGTAGAAGAATGTTCATGTTTGCCTGACTGAACTATCCCTTCAATCCATGTGTGCCAAACTCCTGGAGGGCCAGTGTCCTGCAGAGTGTAGCTCCAAACACCTGCCTTGATGTTTCTGGTAATCCTGAGGAACTTGATTAGCTAGTTCAGGTGTGTTTAATTAGGGTTTGAGCTCAAATCTGCATGACAGTGGGCAAATTTCAATCAATAATATTTTTTTTTTTACCTTTGGAACTTATTTAAACCTTATATGAAATGTATGATGAAAATGTGTGTAATATAGCAAACCCAAACAAACAACTCAAATTATTCATTGAACTCTTCCACCATATCTAGTTGATTTTCTTTCTTCCGATGAACACAACTTTTAGAAAAAATAAACTAGACTTTTAGAAAAATTATCCATCTCTGGTAGGATATCATCAAAAAGTATATTTTACTAATTCCATTCAAAAAATGAAACTTGTATATTATATTCATTCATTACACACAGACTGATATATTTCAAATGTTTATTTCTTTTGATTTTGATAATTATAACTGACAACTAAGGAAAATCCCAAATTCAGTATCTCAGAAAATTAGAATATTGTGAAAAGGTTCAATACTCTAATCAGCTAATTAACTCAAAACACCTGCAAAGGCCTTTAAATGGTCTCTCATTCTAGTTCTGTAGGTTACTCAATCATGGGGAAGACTGCTGACTTGACAGTTGTCCAAAAGACGACCATTGACACTTTGCACAAGGAGGGCAAGACACAAAAGGTCATTGCAAAAGAGGCTGGCTGTTCACAGAGCTCTGTGTCCAAGCACATTAATAGAGAGGTGAAGGGTAGGAAAAGATGTGGTAGAAAAAAAAGTGTACAAGCAATAGGGATAACCGCACCCTGGAGAGGATTATGAAACAAAACCCATTTAAAATGTGGTGGAGATTCACAAAGAGTGGACTGCAGCTGGAGTCAGTGCTTCAAGAACCACTACGCACAGACGTATGCAAGACATGGGTTTCAGCTGTCGCATTCCTTGTGTCAAGCCACTCTTGAACAACAGACAACGTCAAAAGCATCTCGCCTGGGCTAAAGACAAAAAGGACTGGACTGCTGCCGAGTGGTCCAAAGTTATGTTCTCTGATGAAAGTAAATTTTGCATTTCCTTTGGCAATCAGGGTCCCAGAGTCTGGAGGAAGAGAGGAGAGACACACAATCCATGTTGCTTGAGGTCCAGTGTAAAGTTTCCACAGTCAGTGATGGTTTGGGGTGCCATGTCATCTGCTGGTGTTGGGCCACTGTGTTTTCTGAGGTCCAAGGTCAACACAGCTGTATACCAGGAAGTTTTAGAGCACTTCATGCTTCCTGCTGCTGACCAACTTTATGGAGATGCAGATTTCATTTTTCCAACAGGACTTGGCACCTGCACACAGTGCCAAAGCTACCAGTACCTGGTTTAAGGACCATGGTATCCCTGTTCTTAATTGGCCAGCAAACTCGCCTGACCTTAACCCCATAGAAAATCTATGGGGTATTGTGAAGAGGAAGAATGCAGAAGAGCTAAAGGTCACTATCAGAGCAACCTGGGCTCTCATAACACCTGAGCAGTTCCACAGACTGATCTACTCCATGCCATGACAAATATATTGCTGCAGTAATTCAGGCAAAAGGAGCCCTAACTAAGTATTGAGTGCTGTACATACTCATACTTTTCATGTTCATACTTTTCAGTTGGCCAAGATTTCTAAAAATCCTTTCTTTGTATTGGTCTTAAGTAATATTCAAATTTTCTGAGATACTGAATTTGGGATTTTCCTTAGTTGTCAGTTATAATCATCAAAATTAAAAGAAATAAACATTTGAAATATATCAGTCTGTGTGTAATGAATGAATATAATATATATAAAAAGTTTCACTTTTTGAATGGAATTAGTGAAATAAATCAACGTTTTGATTATATTCTAATTATATGACCAGCACCTGTATTCTTGTGTTCGAATAATGCAAGTGAATAGAAACCAAAATGCTTAAGGTCGAAAAAGTCCAAACACACATCTTGACAATAATCCAAGAGCATTGTAAGCTCACGATAAGTGCAGAAAACACAGCAGGCTGTTTGTGGTTTCTGAAGTATGCACTTGCATTATATTGGCTTACAATAATGGATAATATTTCAAAAAATCTCTGTGGATAGAAAGTCAGATATACATCTGGGATGGCATGAGAAAAAAAAAGAGATTATTTTTATTTTGGAGTGCATTGTACCTTTAAAATTGTCTATGGTTTTATATACTGCAGTGGATACTTACTAGTGATGGACTTCTCTGTTGGTGCCTGTTCTGCTCCATAAACATTGTTCCAATGCTTGATTTAAAAAAATAAAATAAAATAAAATGTGTTAATGTGTGTTAACAGACTATTGATCTGGGTGACATAGGACCATTTTTAATGTGTTCCTTAAAGGATTAGTTCTTCTCAAAATGAAAATTTCCTGATAATTTACTCACCCCAATGCCATCCAAGATATCCATGTCTTTCTTTCTTCAGTGGAAAATAAATGAAGTTTTTTGAGGAAAACATTTCAGGATTTTTCTCCACACAATGAACTTCTACTACAACCAAAATGTTGAAGTCCAAATCAATGCAGTTTCAAAGGGCTTTGAGGTGCTTCAAAGGGCTCTGCACGATCACAGATGAGGAACAGGGTCTTATCTAGCAAAACGATCGGTAATTTTCTAAAAAAAATAAAATAAACATTTATATACTTTTTAACCACAATTGTTCATCTTGTGCTGGTCTGCGATGCAACCAGGCATTACGTCATCATGTTGGAAACGTCACAAAATATATTTTTTTAAAATAATAATAATAAATTAAATCAAAGATGCTGGACAATTTTGAAGTTGAAGTAGAAGATGATATGGAATTTTTCGCCCTTCCCTGCCTTTCTGAACCAGAGTACAAATAACTTAGATAGATGACATGATGTGTGATGTTTCCAACGTGATGATGTAATGCTCAGCACGTCGCAAACCAGCACAAGATGAACAAATGTGGTTAAAAAGTATATAAATGTTTATTTTATTTTTTTTAGAAAATTACTGATCGTTTTGCTATATAAGACCCTGTTCCTCAGCTGGGATCGTGCAGAGCCCTTTGAAGCACCTCAGAGCCCTTTGAAACTGCATTGATTTGGACAATTTTGGTTGTAGTCGAAGTTCATTGTGTGGAGAAAAATCCTGAAATGTTTTCCTCAAAAAAAATATATATATATTTTCAACTGAAGAAAGAAAGACATGAATATCTTGGATGGCATTGGGGTGAGTAACAGGAAATTTTTCATTTTGAGGTGAACTAATCCTTTACATCCTAAGGGTTTGAATCAGTGTGCCTTTCAGCAGAGTTTACATGTTCTGCCTCTATTTCATGTGTATTTTACTTTGGCAATACTCACGCATCTGAAGATCGTGTGGCTGGATAATATTTGTTCCCAAAATTCCTGGATCAGGAGGGAAACACAGACATACAAAGGAATATTAGCTATTTGTTTTTACTTACTAACAGAGACATTTACAAAAGCTTGCAAAATTTTACTCACCACCTCCAAAACATATTATGATGACTCATCATTTTGACTGATCGGTAGGCCCCAGTCCCGCGATCAACAGTAGATTCAAAAGCCTAGTTTATAGATTCTTCTAGAGTCAAGGAGTGGGATTCGAGTTCTTCTCTGTCTAAAAATACAAGTTCTCAATTCACTCATTGTAAAGCTCCTATGCTGAGTATCAAAATCTAAATTAGCTGACAATATTTACACATGCCAGCAACACATAACATTAGCCTAATACACTGAAATATGTAATCGCATTTAGATTCTCAGTTTAACACACTATATTTTGATGTAACGTTAGCAGATTTTTTTTATAAAATAAAAAGTTACTTACCTTCCGCAGATTGCATTATGTCCGTTATGCGTTGTTAAAATTTGTTGTCCATATTCCGTTTTTGTTCTTCATTTACATCCCGCAACTCTCTCAAAATAAAAATGTAGTAGTCCGATGTAAAACAATCCATGTTTAAGGGTTAAGGTTAACCCTAACCCTTGTCTACAGACTTTTATTTAACAGCATGGATACTCTAAGGTGTTGACTGCAATGGTTGTGCCTTTAGCATTGAAACAGGACAAAGATCTTCTCACTATGACAGTTTGTAATGTATTTTAGCAAAGATTGTTTGTATGGTTTGTCCCTATAAGATAAAGCTATTGGTGCATTCAAGTCATGCCATAAAGATTGTATTTACAAGTTGGACAGACATGAATGCCAGCACAATGATGAAAATATTAGTAGGAAGCTGAGGATTTTTGATTGTGTCAGTGAGAAACATTGTTGAATAATAGGTATTTAGCAGTGACATTATCAGGCTTTTCTATTTAAAATAAAGTAAGCTAATGGTTGTACAAAATATGATAGCATTATAATACAACCATATAATATTTAATGATAACATTTACAGTTGCTTCATAAATGAATTTAAAACATAAAAAATAAATAGGAAAACCCTGGCCTGCTGTCTTACCAGCAAGGTCAATTTAACAATAGGTAATTGTGCAGTTTGCTTGCATTATTGCATTTCAATGTAGTAATGGTACTTAAATGGCAAATGTAACACATTAGCATTTTAGCACTTCCAGTTCCATCTTCCCGAAGTCAGTGGGTTTTTGTAATGGGTTTTTGGTTAAGTGGATGACATGACATGGTGAACACAAGCTCAACTCACTTTCACGTTTTATTCTACGGCATAAAATAGGCTAAACCAGTATTACCCTACTCGTGATTTTCTGAAGCTGTGATGTGATGCACAGATCTGGCCAAGGTTAAAAAAAAAATTCTGCTGCACTTAAGGTTCCTAAGAGCACAGTGACCTCCATAATCCTTAAATGGAAGACGTTTGGGACGACCAGAACCCTTCCTAGAGCTGGCCGTCCGGCCAAACTGAGCTATTGGGGGAGAAGAGCCTTGGTGAGCGAGGTAAGGAAGAACCCAAAGATCACTGTGGCGGAGCTCCAGAGATGCAGTCGGGAGATGGGAGAAAGTTGTAGAGAGTCAACCATCACTGCAGCCCTCCACCAGTCGGGGCTTTATGGCAGAGTGTCCCGACGGAAGCCTCTCCTCAGTGCAAGACACATGAAAGCACACCTGAAGGACTCCAAGATGGTGAGAAATAAGATTCTCTGGTCTGATGAGACCAAGATAGAACTTTTTGGCCTTAATTCTAAGCGGTATGTGTGAAGAAAACCAGGCACTGCTCATCACCTGTCTAATACAGTCCCAACAAGTGAAGCATGGTGGTGGCAGCATCATGCTGTGGGGCTGTTTTTCAGCTGCAGGGACAGGACAACTGGTTGCAAAAGTACAGGGATATCCTGGACGAAAACCTTCTCCAGAGTGCTCAGGACCTCAGACTGGGTCGAAGGTTCACCTTCCAACAAGACATTGACCCTAAGCACACAGCTAAAATGATGAAGGAGTGGCTTCACAACAACTCGAGCATCTCTGGAGAGCATCTCAATTGAGCATCTCTGGAGAGACCTGAAAATGGCTGTCCACCAACGTTTACCATCCAATCTGGCAGAGGATCCCCAAATCCAGGTGTGAAAAACTTGTTGCATCTTTCCCAAAAAGACTCATGGCTGTATTAGATCAAAAGGGTGCTTCTACTAAATACTGAGCAAAGGGTCTGAATACTTAGGACCATGTGATATTTCAGTTTTTATTTTTTAATAAATGTGCAAAAATGTCAACAATTCTGTGTTTTTCTGTCAATATGGGGTGCTGTGTGTACATTAATGAGGAAAAAATTAACTTAAATGATTTTAGCAAATGGCTACAATATAACAAAGAGTGAAAAATTTAAGGGGGTCTGAATACTTTCCGTACCCACTGTATATGATGAGTGTGTTTTTGAATGTGGATTTTTTTTTCGGGAAATTCGAGTTTGTAAAGACTTTCTGATCTCGGTTTTAAAATTTGTTACCACTGTTGTTTAAAAAGCTATAGCCTTCATTTGACTTAATATAATGAAAAATCAAACGTTTACTTAATTTCTAAAATGTGAAAAACTTTGTAGGTCAAAACATTGTAAATTTATTAATGTTAACCCACTCGTAACGTTTTATTTTTCCAGTATAATTCGAATTCAGTCGGTGGTGAATCTGCCGCTGTGCCGGCACTGTTTCACACACCACTGGCCAAAACACGTGCAACGCACACATCTTCTGCAACAGAGCAAACGCGGTTTTTGCATCGACATTCTAGACTTTTCCATCAATTTCTTGTGTATTTTACCAAGTGGATACAAAGGTAAGAAACATAATATAGATCGTCTTATTCTATATAATGCTAGAACCGTTTATTGATGGTGGTTTCATAAATCATCTCATTTTGGCTATGTGCATTGTGTTAGTAGTTTAGATTAAATGTGCATATATTACTTGGTTTATCAACGATTTTCACGCAGTGATAATACATTTATTGTTGTCCTAATTTGTTGCTGCATTTCAACTTGCATACAGACTAATTAAATGGTTTTATTTGTTTCACTGGCTAGGTGAGAATATTAACTAGGCCTAAGTTACTCATCTCTCTTCAGAACACACCGTGCCTAGTCGACGACGAAAACAACAGCCTTTAGTATGTCACATCTCACATATGCAAACTTAGCTTGAGGCTATGAGTGGGCTACAATGGCATATGTTATGCAAAAGTTTACATGCCACTGAGTAGCCACTCATGTGGTATGTACCTGAAAAGTATAAAAAGCGATGTTAATCATCAGATTTTGCATAGACATGAAGCTAATGTTAATTTTCCATGTTGCTTTTCAGACTGCAAAAAAAAAAAAAAAAAAAATCATTAAGTACACTGCTTTAAAAGCTCATGTCTATCGCTTCCACAACAGCCATGTTTCACAGTTAGTTGACACACAAAGGTCATTTGTCTGTGATGATGTAAATTGTAAGAAGCAATGCACAGATCTCAGAGATCTTACTGCACACCTCAAGGTACATTTGAGTAAGCATGAGTTAGTACATTGCCCATTCACCAATTGTAACAAAGCATTTAAAGTGAAGTCGTCATTTACATCCCATGTTTCAAGAACACATAAACATGAAACTGATGCTAATTCTAGAGTCACTCACATCTGTGTCTTCTCAAATTGATCTCAATCAAACGGATCTCAGTGAAACTGAAATTGACCAAAGTGAAAATCAGTCTCAGGTTACTGATATTAGGTCTTTGTACATGAGAAATCTATGCCTGTTTTTCATGCAACTCCAGGCAAAATATCTTGTTCCATCATCAAGTCAAGTCACCTTTATTTATATAGTGCTTTAAACAAAAAAAAAATTGCGTCAAAGCAACTGAACAACATTAATTAGGAAAACAGTGTGTCAATAATGCAAAATGACAGTTAAAGGCAGTTCATCATTGAATTCAGTGATGTCATCATGCAGCTCAGTTCAGTTTAAATAGTATCTGTGCAATAATTTGCAATCAAGTCGACAATATCGCTGTAAATGAAGTGTCCCCAACTAAGCAAGCCAGAGGCGACAGCGGCAAGGAACCAAAACTCCATCGGTGAAAGAATGGAGAAAAAACCTTGGGAGAAACCAGGCTCAGTCGGGGGGCCAGTGCTCCTCTGACCAGACGAAACCAGCAGTTCAATTCCAGGCTGCAGCAAAGTCAGATCGTGCAGAAGAATCATCTGTTTCCTATGGTCTTGTCCCGGTGGTCGTCTGAGACAAGGTCTTTACAGGGGATCTGTCTCTGGGGCTCTAATTGTCCTGGTCTCCGCTGTCTTTCAGGGCTGTAGAGGTCCTTTCTAGGTGCTGATCCACCATCTGGGCTGGATACGTACTGGATCCGGGTGGCTGCAGTGACCCTCTGACTTGGAAACAGACTGGATCTGGTGGCTACGGTGACCTCGGAATAAGAGAGAAACAGACTAATATGAGCATAGATGCCATTCTTCTAACGATGTAGCAAGTAGATTGGGTGTTATGGGAAGTGTTCCCGGTTCCGGTTTACCTAATTAATGCAGCCTAAAAATCCTTTAACGGATTGTGTATATTAGAAGTGTATTAGTATGTTATGTGTAAGCCAGGTTAAAGAGATGGGTCTTTAATCTAGATTTAAACTGCAAGAGTGTGTCTGCCTCCCGAACAATGTTAGGTAGGTTATTCCAGAGTTTGGGCGCTAAATAGGAAAAGGATCTGCCACCCGCAGTTGACTTTGATATTCTAGGTATTATCAAATTGCCAGAGTTTTGAGAATGCAGCAGACATGGAGGATTATAATGTAACAAGAGCTCGTTCAAATACTGAGGTGCTAAACCATTCAGGGCTTTATAAGTAATAAGCAAGATTTTAAAATCTATACGATGTTTGATAGAGAGCCAGTGCAGTGTTGACAGGACCGGGCTAATATGATCATACTTCCTGGTTCTAGTAAGAACTCTAGCTGCTGCATTTTGGACTAACTGGAGTTTCTTTACTAAGCGTGCAGAACAACCACCCAATAGAGCATTATAATAGTCTAACCTTGAGGTCATAAACGCATGGATTAACATTTCTGCATTTGACATTGAGAGCATAGGCCGTAATTTAGATATATTTTTGAGATGGAAAAAAGCAGTTTTACAAATGCTAGAAACGTGGCTTTCTAAGGAAAGGTTGCTATCAAATAGCACACTTAGGTTCCTAACTGATGATGAAGAATTGACAGAGCAGCCATCAAATCTTAGACAGTGTTCTAGGTCATTACATGCAGAGCTTTTAGGTCATATAGTTTTTTTATATCGACTATGCATTCCGTTAGTTTTTCAAATTGGTATGTTTCGCCGGGCCGCAAAGAAATATAGAGTTGAGTATCATCAGCATAACAGTGAAAGTTAACACCATGTTTCCTGATGATATTTCATGAACAACTCAAATGATAGCTGCAGAGATAAATGGTTTGAATGACATTTGTCATCAATACACAAAAGACAAGATTAAAGAGACACTAACAGTAAATACGAACATGTCAGATACTGAGATTCATTCAGTTTTTCAGAGTCTTCAGGAAACTGATTTGTATGCTGCTTGTAGCTGTCAACTTTCTACAGAATATACCAGAAGGCAGTGTTGTAGTCGAGTCCCAGTGTTCGAGTCCGAGTCCAAGTCCGAGTCACCAAAGAAGAGTCCGAGTCGAGTCCAAGTCGAGTCACCATTACCAGAGTTTGAGTCCGAGTCGAGTCTCGAGTCCCCAGAGTTTGAGTCCGAGTCGAGTCTCGAGTCCCCAGAGTTTGAGTCCGAGTCGAGTCTCGAGTCCCCAGTGTTCGAGTCGGAGTCGAGTCTCGAGTCCTGTATTCGAGTCTGAGTCGAGTCTCAAGCTCCCAATGCCTACATGTCTCCACTCTGGGACCTTCAAAGAACTGAGTGATTAGGAAATTTTCATTTTTGTGTGAACTAATCCTTTAACACTGTATTTCAGAAATACACTCAGCGAAAAAAAGAAACATGCATTTTACAGGACACTGTATTTTAAAGATACTTAAAACCTGAAAAAAAAAATACGATATGCCGAGAGAGAGAGAGAGAGAGAGAGAGTGCGTTTGTGTGTGAGTGACCGAGTGATTTAGCGTGAGTGCGTTTGTATGTGTTCAAGTGAATGTGTGTGTGTGACGGCACAGTCCATGACACCACAGGATTTTAGGAGTCAAAACTGCGTCATCCATCTGACACAGTGACCATTGCAACAGACAAAAAAATTGTGTAATCTGACACAGTGACTATCGCAACAGACAAAAAAAATCATGTAATCTGATCTGACACGGTGACTAGTAAGTTATCAACAGACAAAAAAATTGTGTAATCTGAACCAGACATTAGACATTGTCGACGTCTGATGCCAAATTGTCAAACATCGCCCAACCCTAGCTTCTTCTGTTTATTATCATATATGCATTAGTCAATAATAGTTTTTTTAAAAGCTAACGTTAGCCAATGGAAAGCATTTTACTTACTTTTCTGGGTGTATCCGTGACCGGTGTCTGTTAAAGTTTGAAGTTGTCCCAGTCTTTTCCTCAATTGTGCGATTACACACACAATATTTAGCACTGCTCTTTCCAGCATTAGATGCAAAATTTGTGTAGGCGAAGTTCACAATCCGGGGAAAATAATCTGGGATCCTACAGTAAAGCCTAAGGGTATTTTGGGAGGGCATTTAAATATTAGAAGCCTGCATCCAAAATGTGATGAAATTAGAATTTTGCTAATTGGTTCCAATATTGATTATTTGTGCATAGGTGAAACATGGTTGCATGATAAAATTTCCACCTCATTGATAGATGTGCCTGGATATAAGTGCTATTGAAAGGACAGGGTTACTGGTAGAGGAGGAGGTGTTCTGGTTTACATTAAAGACTCCTTTGAGACCAAAGAAGTCCAACTAGATGAATCTCTATCAATTGAAAGTCTATGTGTAAATGTGGCTCTATCCTCGCGCATGATGTTTAACATCCTTGTAGTGTATAACCCACCATCTAGCTGCTTACAAATTTTTTATCAAAATTTGGAAAATTTTTTAAATCTTTTAAACCGAACAGTGAGGTGCTTATTTATGGCGATACTAATGTTAATTGGTTAAATAAATCCAGTAGGAAACAACTCAAAGAACTAACATCAAAATATGACTTTCATTAATTTCCAGAAAACTTTCGAAAAAACGTCTAAATGAATATAAATATGACCGAAAGGCAACCAAGTTAATAATCCCCCGCAAGGATCTTATTAAATTTGAGAATGAGTTAGCAAACACTAATTGGGATGAGGTCTCACAACATAGTCAAGTAAACGAGTGTTGTGACATATTTACTTCTACAGTGAGTAACATTTTAAATAAGTCCTTAAAACAATGTAAAAGGCCACAAAGAAAAGTACAGCTTCCATGAGTAAGTGATGCAGTATGACAGTTAATAAAAAAAGAGATTTTGCTTTAAAAACCTATCTTAAAACCAGATATGACACAGATCTGATGTTATTTAAAGGTTTACGAAATCAAGTAGTGAAAGAATTGCGCAACTTAAAAGCAAACTATTATATGAAAATTCTAACTGAAGCTAAAGGAAATTGTAAAGTAATGTGGAAACAAATTAATAGTCTAATTAAACCTAATGCAAATACAAATAACTCATATGAACTAAAATGTGAAGAAAAAACATATCAGACCCTGTCCAAGTTGCTAATGCTTTTAATCAATTTTTTATTAAATCAGTACAGGATCTTGCTTCTAATTTTTTAGATGATGAGCCCAATAGTGTCAATTTAAACATACTGCCATCAGCAAATGAGAATTCTTTTAAAATTAGAGAAGTGGATCAGGCAGTGGTAATGAAAGCTATTTCAGATCTGAATACTAATTTATCCAAAGACAACTATAACATAGACACAACTTTCCTCAAAAAATATTCTCAAATTATTATTCAACCTTTGACCTACATTATAAATGTCTCGATTAAAACTGGAATATTTCCAGAGGCGTGGAAAAAGGCACTGGTTAAACCCATCTTTAAGTCCGGAAATACCACAGACGTTAGTAACTATTGACCAATAAGTCTAGTTCCGGTAATGTCAAAAATACTAGAAAAAATTGTTTCAGAACAGCTAAAACAATATTTAGAAATACATCAGTATATACACACTCAACAGTATGGTTTCAGACAGAACCATTCCACTGAATCAGCTATATGCGGATTTTTGGAAAATACTGTGCAGCCGCTTGATAGAGGAAACATCGTGGGTGTGGTATTTCTAGACTTAAAGAGGGCATTCGATACAGTAAACCATGGCCGTCTTATTTCAAAACTGTCATCTTAAAATATGTCACCCCAAGCATTATCATGGTTTGAGTCATACTTGCAGGGCAGAGAACAATGTGTAGTTATTGATCATGTAAAATCTGCCCCATGTAAAATTAAGACCGGAATTCCTCAGGGAACCATATTGGGGCCTGTTCTCTTTAGCCTGTATGTGAACGAGCTGCCTGAAGTGTGTCCTGAAGTTGGCCTTCAAATGTATGCCGATGACACTGTTAGTTTATGTGTCTGGCAAGAGCCCTGTTGTTATTGGCAATACACTGACCAAAAGTCTTGAGAAAGTGTCTAATTGGCTAAATAAATCATGTTTAACACTTAATCTGAGGAAAACTAAATCAATGTGTTTCTCTATACAAAGAACGAGGATAATAAATGACCTTGACGTTAAAATGAATGGTGAACTCATTGATAAGGTAGAACAAGAAAAATATTTAGGAGTGATTTTAGATTCTCAGTTAAATTTTAAAAGTCATATTAAAAATATCTCAAGAATAATGAAGGTCAGTATGAACTGTTTCAGAATGATCAGGAACAGTCTAACTTTTGAATGTGCTCATGTCTTTCTGAACACTATGATCATGTCCCACTTGTCGTACTGCACCACTGTTTGGTCCCAGACTAGCCAAACTACTCTAAAGCCTATTGAGAGGCTTTATAATTGTGCCTTAAAAATTTTAGATAAAAAGCCCATTCGATTCCATCACTGTTACATTTTAAGTAAGCATAAAATCTTTAATTTTGTTAATTTTGTTAATTTTAGACACATAAAGTTGTGTTTTAAATGTTTGACTGGACTTGCACCTGAGCCACTTTGTAAATTTGTGAACAGATTGGATACTTCCAGATCAACAAGAGCGGCTACAGGTGGAGACTGTAAAGTCCCGTTTTGTAAAACATCTTTTGCCCAAAATGTTTTTTCTGTGAAAGGAGCCAGTTTGTGGAACTGCCTTCCTACAAATATAAAGACTTTAACTAAACTGTCCACCTTTAAAAAGCTAACAAAAGACTGGCTCATAGAGCAGCAGCAGTGTGATCATGCCATATGAGATGTGTAGCTAGGTGTATGTGAGGTGTGCATCTGTGTGAGTTCGAGTAAATGTATTTATTTATAATACTTATCTTTATTGGGGCTAACTGGTTTTTGGACATTTCTTTGTATTTGCTGTAATATTATTTTATTTTTATTTATTTATTCTTTTCTCATTATCTTGACTGTTAAAGCTCTTCTAGGGACAGGTGTTGCAAATTAGCCATGGCTATAAACACTGTGATACATGCATCAGATTGTTCTTTATGTAATATTCTATGTTTAATTTTGTATCTGTCCCTATTTAAATAAACAACAAATAAATAAATAAATAAATCTTTCTGCATTTTCCAAATATGAACATTTAGCCCGCGAATCATGCACGAGCGTAAAGTGAGTGACGTCAGTGAGTGTGTTGTCAAGCAAAGACAGCGAGCGGTAGCAGTGTCTGTGAGGGAAAAAAATAGATCCGGCCGGTCTTGGGCACGAAACAGGAAAAGTGTAACACCTTACATATTTTTTTTTATAACATATTTAGTCAAAAACAACGTGATGAATGCTCAAGTCCGATTTTATATATCCTCGAGTCCGAGTCCAAGTACGAGTCATCAGTCCGCGAGTCCAAGTCGAGTCACGAGTCCAGAGAATGGAGTCTCGAGTCGGACTCGAGTCCAAAGAATAGTGACTCGAGTCGGACTCCATCACTGCCAGAAGGCAGTATTTTCAGAAGAACTTTGCCTATGTGCAGCCACAAGATGTTTACTTGGGCACCAATGAACATAGAAGAGACTGTTATGCACAATACATACCCCTGCCTGTGCCTGACACTTTAAGACAGGGATCTCCAACCCTTGTCCTGGAGAGCTACCATCCTGCAGACTTCAGTTCCAACCCTGCTCCAAAACACCTGTCTGCAATTATCAAGTAGCCCTGAACACCTTGATTAGCTGGTTCAGGTGTGTTTGATTGGGATTGGAGCTGAAATCGTTGGTTAGGTGGTTCTGGTGTGTTTGGTTTGGAGAAGGGTTGTTTAAGAGTTGTTTTAAAAGTTCCTGTTGTGTGGCATGAGTGTGTTGAGTCTCAGAATCGTCTTGTTTCTGATGGCATCTTAATGGATGTTTGTAATGGCTCAGTCTTTAAATCCAATGAGCTATTTCTGCAAGCAGGTGAAATAATCTTAAAACTGATCTTGTATCAGGATGCTTTTGAAGTGGTCAACCCACTTGGGTCATCAAGAAAAAAACATAAGCTTGTTGGAGTATACTTCACACTTGCTGACTTCTAGAATGTTGTCAGACCTGAGACAGCTCGAAGAACACAGAATTGTTACCACGTCTGGTCATGTGGTTCGAGCAACACTATTATCTATTGTAGGTGACAATTTGGGGTCACACTGCATTGGTGGTTACACACAGAATTTCAGCACTTCCAAATACGTCTGCAGGTACTGTGAGGTGCAAAGAGACCAACTTGAGACTGTAAGTCAGTGTTTTCCTGTACGAACAGTTGATATCTACAAAGAAGCAGTGCAGTTATTGCAGCAGAGTAATGTTGATGAAGTTAAAGGAATATATTGTGACTCAGTCTTTAACTTCCTGAAACATTTCCATGTATGTCAGCCAGGCCTTCCTCCATGCATAGGGCATGATTTGTTTGAGGGAGTTGTAGCTTATGACTTGGCTATTTACCTGCGCTACTTCATAAAGGTTAAGCACTGGTTCACACACACTCAGCTAAACAGACGTATCACACAATTTGCCTACAAGGACTCTGATTGCAACTCATGTCCCGCTCTGGTGAGTGAAAAAGCCAACACAATACGTGGTCAAGCAGCTGAGAACTGGTGTCTCCTTAGACTTCTGCCTGTCATTATTGGGGACAATGTTGATCCTCATGACCCAGTGTGGCAACTAGTGATCGCTTTGAAAGAACTTGTTGAACTAGTGTGTGCTCCCTCAATCACCACTGCCCAGATTGCTTACCTCAACATTGTTGTGTCTGAATATCTAGAAACAAGAGAGGCAGTGTTTCCTTCTGATCGTTTAAAATCCAAGCACCACTATCTTCTCCATTATGCATCATTGATCCTCAAACTTGGCCCCCTAATACAACTATGGACAATAAGGTTTGAGAGTAAACACTCCTACTTCAAGAGGTGTGTAAGAAGAACTCAAAACTTTAAAAATGTATCCCAGTCACTCACAAACCAGCACCAACTACTCCAAGCGACCCTCAACTCAAACTCCCTTTTTTGCACCAGTGCTGAGGGCAAAAAACTCAACTCCATATCATGCTCACCTGTATAGTGATGCAGTGTGCAATGCAGTTCAAGCCCACATGGTTACAGAACCAGATTCTGTATCCCATGAGGTAAACTTTAAGGTAACCCTTTACAAAAAGGGATCTTTTCTCTGCCTAAAACGGGAGTCTGATGAGTCAATCAAGTTTGGTCAGATTGAGCTTGCTTTGATCAAACAGGAGAAAGAGGTGTGCTTTTTGGTGACACCTTACACTTCAATGTATTTGGCAGAGTATGGACTTTATGAAGTCAAACAAGCAGATGAGGATATGCACTGCATAAATGCAGAGCACTGCATGGATTTCTACCCATTGCCTCTGTACAGTCTGAAGAGATGTAACGTCATATCTCTTAGGCACAGTGTTGTTAATTAGGGTTGAGGTCTGCTGTTATTTTCAGTGCTAGTCTGATATTCACTAAGACAATAAGCAGTCTGATATTCATTCAACAATAACCCATTTTTTCCTCCTTCTTGCAGTCATGGATGAATGGGTGAGCAACCTAACCTCATCCCTCAGTTCCATATTCAGCCAGGAGGATGTTATAAAGCGAGTGGTCAAGGTGATTAAAGACCTTGGAGTTTTTTAAGCTGAGGACCTGAAGTTTTTGGAGGCAGATGACTCGCAGGAGTCCTTAGGCCAATAGAAACAAGAAAAGTCATTGCCCACTTTAAATGTAAGTAAATTAATAATCCATGAGTAACTTTGTAAGAAAGTTTCAGTTTCATATTGTGTATAAAGTTCTAAGCAGCATGTATGACAAGTTTAAGAGACTTACAGAATACATGAATCCATGTCTCTTACTTGATCTACTTGATTTAGTTGTGTAGTGTGGCATTTTAATTAAAGTAAAAAATTCTCAAAGTCTGAGACCATTTAATGTGTAATTGCAACAAGATCATGATTCTCACAAGCCCGAAAAATAAGGCAATTTTATGCGAATCATATTGCCTAATATGAAGGCGTCTATTGTTTTGGTTCATCCTCAGTGATGGGAATGTTGAATGATTCCTCCTCACAAGCTACTACTCCAACTGAAGAGTCAAGCACTGGTGAAGATTCATTCATTAGTGACATTGATGATTACTTCACCAGCAATAACTTCACACTAAAAACCACTGCTGCAAGGAGCTTAGCTTTGGTCATGTCAAAGATAAGTCAAGTCTCACCCATTATGCCAAGTCAAGCCTCACTCATTATGCCAAGTCAAGGCTCACTTGTCTCACCCAGCGTGTCAAGTCAAGCCTCACCCAGTGTGTCAAGTAAACCCTCGTCAAGCCTCACCCAGTTTGTCAAGTTGAGCATTATTTTCTGCATCAGAGAGTGGGTCCTCCCCTTTAGCCAGGGAAAATAATAGCTGGCATTACAGCTTTGATATACCATGGAGTAAGTTGCCCTCAAGTACAAGACAGGTATTAGATAATGAGCAGAGGCCATCTGCAGCACAGAGAAGAGGGATTGTAAGGATTGTGGTGGCTGAAGTTGTCACAGTGTGCAAGAAACCAGGAAAGAAGCACCTTGCTGATATAGCAAGGAAGATGGTTATTTCAGTACCCAAAATCCTTGAGAGATATGATCGAGGGCCAGGTTGTCGGCACTGGGTACGACTCCCTTGTGAAACAGTTAATGTCTCGTATCGATAATTTCAGACAACTCCAAGCTCCTACCAAGAAAATGTTTTCTGAACGTGGCAGCCCTGAGAACATAAAGAAAGTGCATAAAGATGCATATGGCTGCATTAATCCTGACCCAGAGCTTCCTACTGGTGAAACAAAACATTTGCAAGAGCAAAAACAAGAAGAGCTCATTAATATGTTTAAAAACAAAGATAAAGGTGAAAAGAAAATGGAAAAATTTATGTTGGAGACATTTCCATTACAGAGAAGAGATATATTATCTGGACTGAAGGAGACCGAAGAGATATTTAAGGTGTGGCCTTTCCTGTTCCAGGAATTTGGAATGAGGCCTCATTTCAGAGAACTAACAGGCATCCAGATTGATGACACCTTTGAAGAGTCCTGCGGTACTTTCAGTTTGCCCAAACTGATCCATCAAGCAGAGTAGGCACTGTTCTTAACCAAACTCTGGAAGGAGGTGATGAAACTTGTGCAGGTATTCTGATGCTTCTAGCCCATTTCAAAGAGCAACAAGACAAGATGTTTCTAATTGTCGATGACACTGCCATTGCAACTGATGTCGACACCACTAAGCTTCCTTGGAACCCCTGTATTGTGGTTTTGTGATTGGTTGTGCAAATAACTTTAATTTGTTGGTTCAGTTACTTATTTTTAAATTGTTTACACAAGTAACAGGTCAAGAAGAGTGTATTGTACAATGCTAAACAAATGTCTTGAGCGACAGAAATCATGTAACAATTTTTTAAAATTCAGTTTTAATTGTTTACATCGCACAGTTTTTTTTTGTTTTGCAGTATATATACACAATATGGGGCTGTTCAAGAGTGAAGCTAACTAAGCAGTATGCAGAACAGCTTCTGGCTTGCATAATGTCGTTGAATCCATATACTTGAAGCAAGATATTTACTGGCCATTTTAATCAAACTCTGATTGAACGAATTTGCTGGAAAGATGCCAAACTGCATCTGAGGGCTGTATCTCTGCAAAGGTTCGACATATTTACACCAAACTTTGTATGTGCCATTGTCACCTCACACTGACCACAGCACATCAATTTGGTAACATGGCCACCGATTGGCAAAGAGTAAGAAGCCTTTCATTAACCTTTAATTATGACATTTCCAAAAATGCTAATAACTTTTGATTGCATTAGGCTATTGTAATGAAACTGGTCTCAAAATATTCCTTGGATCGTGCCGACAACAGACATATTTTTTTTTAGTAGGAAATCTGAACTCCCTGTCCGCCATTTTGATTTATGTTAAAATCCTACTTTTTCTAACTCCTCCTCAACTGTTGGTCTGATTTTCACCAAAATCGAGTCAGATCATCTTCAGACTGTGCTGACAAAAAGTTATGTATTGCGTGTCGATTGAAAAAAACGTTTTCGTACAGCACCGTAACAAATTTTAGGCATGGTCCCAAAATTATTCTGAGGCTATATCTCTTCAAAGCTTTGACATATTTGCACCAAACTTTGTATGTTTCATTGTCACCTTACACTGACCATGCCACATCAATTTGGTAACAGCGCCACCTATTGGTCAAGAGTAATTAACCAATCATTAACCATTAATGTCAGCTATATTTGTTCAAGTATATATATATATATATATATATATATATATATATATATATATATATATATATATAAACCAACGTAACTTTTTTTATCATAATTGAAGATGGATATTATTCTTCAAATGAATAAAACTGGATATATTACAGATTAGGAAGGTATTAAATAAACTTTTGGTATCAATGCCAGATACTAGGGGAATTTGTCAAAATACAGTCTTTAAGATATAACCGCTAACTGCTGGAATGACTGCATTATAATATTTGAATTCTGAATTTTGATTGGTTTTCTTTATTGAATTTAACCAGATTTACATTTATTTTATTTTTTTACAATAGTTTTCCAAACTCAGCAGTTTCTGTGCATTATTGCTTTTATTCACAGTTCATTCACACACATCTCTTATAATTAGTAATATTATTTCAGTAAAAAAAAAGTGATGAAATTGAATCTTTTCAAACTCTGGTCAATATCTGGTACATCTACACTGATCCCCACAGCAATGGACACAAAGTCTGAGGTCAGTGGCAAAAGTTTCATACTCAATTAAAAAAAAATAATACCCTGAACCCACATAAGTGCCAACGCAAAACATTTTGTTAAATGTGAAATCAGACAACAGAAATTATGTTAAATACTGTAATTCATGTTAAATCCTTCTTACATCATTCATCCATGCATTGCTACTTTACGGTCATAAAATGAGAACTTGTCAGTATATTGAAAAAGAAAGCATTTTTTGTTCCTCCTCTCCTCCATGCATTTGATGCAACAAAATATCTACATTACACTATGACTTCAGAACAAAACTGAACACATTTCGGTGTGGGGTACTGCACACAACAATTATTTTGCACGTGAGAAACACCACAATGATAAGCTGGTGCTCATCAGCCATCAGATGTTTTCTCTCTCTTTCTTCTTTGTGTAGAAAACACCAGTTATAAACCTGAAAACGAGGATTATACGAGCTTTAATATCTTTCAAATATGCATTTTCTTTGCTACCTTTGTTGTGGGTTTCATTGGAAATGGGCTTGTAATATTTCTGACTGGCTGCAGAATGAAGACAACAGTCAACTCCATTTGGTTTCTCAACTTGGCAATTGCAGACTTCATCTTCATGTTGTCTTCAATCATAGATCATCTTTCAGTTTTGGGCCGGTGGCACCTTTACTTCATGAGGTATATTCTCCAGATAATGTTAACTCTAAATCTGTTTGCTAATATTTTCTCTCTTGTACTTATCAGTCTGGACCGATGCCTGTGCACATGGATGGTTGTTTGGGCTAAAAATCTTCACTTAAAGTAGAAATGAAGCAGTCAGTCAAGTTTGCATTATTTAGGAAAACAGCTTCAATTAAAAAAAAAATAATAATAATAAAAAAAAATATATATATATATATAACAAACGTGATTAATGTAAGCATTTTAAAGAAAAAGGGATGTTTTGTTAAAGAAATGCATATATTACTGCACTGGCCATCGGAGGGAACCAACCCTGTGACGTCACACACGGTGGTACTGCAAGATGGCGGAGCCCTTGCTCCAAAAGCTATAACAAAAAATACCTTTTTTCTTTAAAATGCTTACATTAATCACATTTGTTATATATTTTTTAATCAAAGTGGAAATCACTTTACTAAATAATGTTAGCTTAACTGACTGCTTCACTACCACTTTAAAGCCAAGATCATCTGTATAATTGTGTGGGTTTAATCCATCGGCTGCAGCATTCCTTCCTTTAAAGTTTATATGTTTACTTTTACATCTCTGACAACATATGACTTTACACTGGGCTTCCTCATCCCCTTTCTGATCATTACATCTTCAAACACAGCTATTGGAGTAAGAATCAAATGCCTCAAAAGCAGCTCAGGATGTACCGAGTCATTATAACTGTAACTCTGGCTTTTTTTCATACAGGTATGTTGGTTTCCATACCATGATATAAATTTTTGTATGATAACTGCAGAAGAAAATAATTGGAGTTCCAGTGATAGACAAGTAATTGGGACAGCAACGATTGTCAGTACCTACCTGGTTTATCTTAACAGCTTTCTGAACCCCATTCTTTATGTGTTCATGTGTGATGAGTATAAGAAGAAGCTTAAACAGTCTCTGCTGCTGGTGCTGGAGACGGCTTTTGCTGAAGATCATCTGGACTTTAAGGCAGATGCAAAAGAACGATCAGGACATGAAAACCAAACGTGAATTGCTGGATATGTAGAAAACTGTTCTCTAAATGATACACCTGGATCTAATCCAGTATGTTTATAGTCCTTATCTAGCAACTTGTAAAAAACAGAAACTGCAAAATTCATGTTTGAATCATGACTGTGTATAATGTGTGTTGTAAAACCAAACAGAGAACATCTCTTCAAGTATAGGCTAATGACCATTATATACGTTTGTGAAACATTTCATGAATCCAAATATGCAAATGCTCATTTAAAAAAAAGAAACATTTTTTTGAATATTCAGAGAACATTCAGAAGTAACATTTGAAACATAAAATGTTGTAAAATAACAAATACCATATACATGACAAATAAAAAAAGTTTCATAGGGTTGTGTATGTCCCCAGATTAGTCAGAATAACTCGCTGCTCTGTCTTGTCTGTCAGCAGTTGTCAGTGTCTTCTTTGTGCTGCAATGTTTTTTTCACTGCATGAGAAAATGGACGTGTAACAAGATAAAAATCTATTGCATGAGTCTCACGCTCACTGCATTGGCATCCTTTATCATTATAGTTATCGTTCATGGTGTGAAGTGGCCTTTACTTTGAATGAGCAGACTGATATACACAACATAGAAATGAGGAAAATAAGGCTATTTGATGCTGTGATTAACCAATCAGAATGTAAAAAATAAAAATGTTATGAAACCATATTTCAAAGTAGCTATAGTAAAGAAAGATACCAAGTAGTCTGCCCCACTAAACCACCGGTAAAAAAAAAAAAAGAAATTCTGTCTCTTCGGTAAAGTACATCATGGAAAGGAAAACTCACCACAAAATTGGCTTCTCAACCCACTGATGATGTCTGATAGCTGCAGTAACATCAAGTTTGCTAAAGACATCACATTTTAGGCCCTTATCATGACAAATCAGCCCTTATTCATGAAATACCAGACTTTACTGTCTAGTTTAACAAGCACTGTTAAGTCCATAATAAGTGCAATTGCCTATGCATTAGAGCATAAAAGGCGATGGGGCCGAGCTGTAGGACCTATGGGTTGAAGAAGTCAACCCAGCGTGTAAGTACCTTATTGAAATATATTCTGTGCTGTCTCATGATTGAATGGCTAAAACACTTTAATATTTAAACTGAAATCGACTTAAAACACGTGAGAATGATAAACTTTATTGAGGAAGCAGCACTGGTCCGATTGTTCAGACAGGTGATTAGTTAAACACTACGTCCTGTTAACAGCAGAAAAGCTAATTGTATTCGCAGGTGAACCTAAAATATGATACATACAACTAATGAACCAATCAATGTAATGCATGTCTTAATGGTCTGACATAAGAATAAAATGTGACATGAATGATATTGTAAGTTAGCTTTGTTTATTTACATCATGTAATGCCTGCCATTACGAAAACAATGTTTGGGATACCACAATCAAAACTTAGCATATAGACAGTTTGATGTTGAATATTCATCCAAATTATCTGTGTGTTAAAATAACATTTGTGATTTCAAAATGTAAAGAAATGCATATATTACTGCACTGGCCATCGGAGGGAACCAACCCTGTGACGTCACACACGGTGGTACTGCAAGATGACGGAGCCCTTGCTCCAAAAGCTATAACAAAAAATACCTTTTTTCTTTAAAATGCTTACATTAATCACATTTGTTATATATTTTTTAATCAAATTGTAAATCACTTTACTAAATAATGTTAGCTTAACTTACTGCTTCACTACCACTTTAAAGCCAAGATCATCTGCATAATTGTGTGGGTTTAGTCCATTGGCTGCAGCATTCCTTCCTTTAAAGTTTATATGTTTACTTTTACATCTCTGACAACATATGACTTTACACTGGGCTTCCTCATCCCCTTTCTGATCATTACATCTTCAAACACAGCTATTGGAGTAAGAATCAAATGCCTCAAAAGCAGCTCAGGATGTACCGAGTCATTATAACTGTAACTCTGGCTTTTTTTCATATGTTGGTTTCCGTACCATGATATAATTTTTTGTATGATAACTGCAAAAGAAAATAACTGGAGTTCCAGTGATAGACAAGTAATTGGGACAGCATCGATCGTCAGTACCTAGCTTGTTTATCTTAACAGCTTTCTGAACCCCATTCTTTATGTGTTTATGTGTGATGAGTATAAGAAGAAGCTTAAACAGTCTCTGCTGCTGGTGCTGGAGACATCTTTTGCTGAAGATCATCTGGACTTTAAAGCAGATGCAAAAGAACGACCAGGACATGAAAACCAAACGTGAATTGCTGGATATGTAGAAAACTGTTCTCTAAATGATGAACATGGATCTAATCCAGTATGTTTATAGTCCTTATCTAGCAACTTGTAAAAAACAGAAACTGTAAAACCAAACAGAGAACATCTCTTCAAGTATAGGCTAATGACCATTATATATGTTTGTGAAACTTTTCATGAATCCAAATATGCAAAAGCTCATTTATAAAAAAAAAAAAAAATGTTTTGAATATTCAGAGAACATTCAGAAGTAACATTTTAATCATAAAATGTTGTAAAATAACAAATACCATATACATGACAAATAAAAAAAAGGTTCATAGGGTTGTGTATCTCCCCAGATTAGTCAGAATAACTCGCTGCTCTGTCTTGTCTGTCGGCGGTTGTCAGTGTCCTCTTTGTGCTGCAATGTTTTTTCACTGCATAAGAAAATGGACGTGTGACATGATAAAAATCTATTGCATGAGTCTCATGCTCACTGCATTGGCATCCTTTATCATTATAGTTATCGTTCATGGTGTGAGGCGGCCTTTACTTTGAATGAGCAGACTGATATACACAATGTAGAAATTAGGAAAATAAGGCTATTTGATGCTGTGATTAACCAATCAGAATGTAAAAAATTAAAATGTTATGAAACCATATTTCAAAGTAGCTGTAGTAAAGAAAGATACCAAGTAGTCTGCCCCACTAAACCACCGGTACAAAAAAAAAAGAAATTCAGTCTCTTCGGTAAAGTACATCATGGAAAGGAAAACTAACCACAAAATTGGCTTCTCAACCCACTGATGATGTCTGATAGCTGCAGTAACATCAAGTTTGCTAAAGACATCACATTTTAGGCCCTTATCACAACAAATCAGCCTTTATTCATGAAATACCAGACTTTACTGTCTAGTTTAACAAATAAAATAGAAATAGATTAGTTATACACTCTGTGGTTTCAACACACTACTGGTGACTCACTTTTAGGTCTGAACTCTTGATAGACAACTATTTTAACTTTGCACCACCAACAAGAAACACAGGTCTGGAGCAAGGGAGAAGTGAGCCTCCTCAAGCAGTGTTCACTCTGCTCTTTTGGAGCAGCACCGTCTGCCGCACACTCTCTGATAAGCACCACCAGTGGGTAATTTGAAACTGCCAATCAAGCAGAGAGTGAGAAAGCTAGGAGAAGAGAGAGGCTTTGTTCGAAATAGCATACTTATTTACTGCTTACTGATTACTGCCCAGTACACAGTGTATACTGCCTACTATTTTTTAAAGAATAGTGTGTGAAACAGTATACAATATGCAACAAATGTTTCAGAGTAGTATGCTAAAGTGTTATCACATGACAAAATATTAATTCAGCACTGCTGTTGAGGTTGTTAGCTCATAAAAATTTTTACTAACCATTCTTTTTACAAAGGCTTGTTAATTAAGGATTCATACTATAAAACAATGCTATATTGCCAAATTGAACTCATTTCATAATTAACGGACTTTACATACCGAGCAGAACTAATAATAATTGTGTAAATAGTAGTTAGGTGGTAGATATTTATATTTCAGTACTGTAGAACATTATAAAACATTACACAATAACATAGTGTTTAAATTATCATACTTAAAAATATTCTTAAATGAATGCAAATTTATTGGGACAAAAACCTCCCTACACATACTGCTAACCACCTTATAACACTGTATTATTAATGAGACGGTTTATTTCCAGTTTTTAAATATTTCCTTTAATTTTATTGAAAATAAATGCCTTTCTGATCTGATATGTGATGGGAAAAGGAGTAGCCTCGAACAAGTTTTGGTAAAGGGTCACTCGTGTCAAAATCTCTCATCGCATGTCATTTATCCACTGCGCTACTGATATTACAGATTAATGGACTTCCTTTGCAGTGCTGTTTATCGCAGCAAGGCTTTGGTGAGTGGAGTTATTGTAAATAGTCTCTGCCAACAAATTATTTATATATTGTATTTCTTCAATATTTGTATTATTCAATTTCGTTAAAATAATCTGTACTGTATAAAGCAATATAGAGATAAGTGTGACGTCATTTGACTTGATCGCAAATGCGCTGTAGAGATTAAGTATAATTTATGTCCTACTTGTGATATTGTTTTTAGATACACAGTGATAGTTTGTAGTTTACAGTAACATCTACCTAAAAAAGTGTTTTATAATTACCTTTCCCCGCCTCCAGTTCACTCATGCATTTGAAGATGAAACATTACATGGAGCGCGTTGTGTTCTGGTAAACATTATCTCATGCAGTGTCTTCAGATGAATACATCATATTTCAGCAAATGTAGGAGGTAATCCGGGAATTCCATACATACAGAACATTCTCTTACTATTCACAGTATATTTGCAGCATACTGCAATATAGTAGAAGTTGTGTAGTAGTATGCCATTCCGAACACAGCTTCTGTACTGATGTAAGGGTACTTGAGTTATATTTTGCAGATTCTGGTAAATATAGTAGGTCATCCGGGTATTTGATGCATACAGAAAATTTGCACACTATGCATAGCATACATACTGGATACTGCAGAAATAATAAGAGTAGTATGATAGCATGGCATTTCGAACACAGCAACAGAGAGCACACACACACGGGATATATAACCACACCCAAAAGGGCGGGAAAACATACCTCAGCAATTAATATTTAAAAACATACATCCTAGGGATGTAACATCCCCACCACCAAGAATACAAACCAAGGTTTGTAGTTAACACTTTCACTCTACCATTTACACTTGTAAAGAGGATACAAGTGTCAGCAAAGGAACAATTTCATACTCTGGAGAGAGCATCAGCCATAACATCTTCAGCACCCTTCTTATGACAGATGTCCAGATTATATCCTTGGACAGCGAGAGACCACCATAGTAATCGCTGGTTGAAACCTGACATTCGGGAAAGGAACACCAAAGGGTTATGGTCAGTGTACACAATGATAGGATTGGAGTTACTCCCTACATATACATCAAAATGCTGAAGAGCAAGTAATAATGCCAGAGCTTCCTTTTCAATTACACTATAGTTCTATTGTACTCTTGAGAACTTTTTAGAAAAGTAGGAAACAGGATGTTCAAAATGGTACTCATCCTCCTGTAGTAGGACCGCACCAGCTCCTGCAGTGCTTGCATCCACTTGTAATCTAAAAGGCAGTTTGAAGTTTGGGGCAGACAGGACAGGGGCATGGCAGAGCAGATCCATAGCTGCTTCAAATGCAAGTTGACAATCACTGGTCCATAAAAACCTCTTGTTTGTACTAAGAAGGTCTGTAAGTGGAGAGACGAGGGCAGAGAAATTGGGACAGAAACTTCGATAATATCCAGTCATACATAGGAAGCATCTCAATTCACATTTGTTGCAAGGCACAGGAAACTTGAGTATGGCTGAAATTTTTGCCTCAACTGGTTAAACCATTCCCTGGCCTAGCAGCTTGCCTAAGTATGTAACAACGCCTTTTGCAAACTCACATATGGAGAGGTTTAGTGTCAAGGAAGCTGTGGGCAGGCGTTCAAAAACCTTTTCGATGGTCTTCAAGTGGTCTGTCCTGTTATCTGAATAGACTACAATATCATCCAGATACACTTCACTGTTTGGTACATCTAACAATATTTGACTCATGCGCTGAAACGTAGCAGGCGCATTTCGCATCCCAAAAGCTAGGACCCTGTATTGCAGAAAACTATCAGGGGTGACGAAAGCAAAAACTTCAGAGGCACGTTGTGTGAGGGGAATTTGCCAATAGCCTTTTAACAGATCTAATTTGGTAACATATTTCGCTAAACCAATTCTATCTACGCAGTCTTCCATTCCAGGAAGGGGGAAAGAGTCAGGTTTTGTTACACTGTTGACCTTCCGATAATCAGTGCAAAACCAAAAGGTATTATCAGGCTTTGGAACAAGCAAGCAGGGGGAGCTGCAAGGACTCTGGCTGGGCGTCGCAATTCCATGATGCAGCATGTACTCAACTTCTGTCTGCATGATCGCAC
The DNA here is from genome assembly GCF_018340385.1 of Cyprinus carpio. NCBI lineage: Eukaryota > Metazoa > Chordata > Actinopteri > Cypriniformes > Cyprinidae > Cyprinus > Cyprinus carpio. The sequence continues at coordinate 26,873,669 of NC_056586.1, read as the reverse complement.
GTTTCTGTGGATTAACCCTGTAAGGATGTTGTTTTATAGGGATTATATCACCAAAATCAATATCGTGCACACACACGGTTGTTCTACTTGGCACATCACTAAACTGGGTGGGGCAAGCATACAGCAATTTGATTAAATCTTTAGCCTGTTCACCAGACAGTTGATAAAGGAAATGTGAAAGATTTTGCAGAACAGCAGAATTCTTCAGACAAGTAGAGGAAACTGGCATGTCATAGCTCATCAAGCCATCCTCCTCCAAGGAGTAATTTGCCACTACACCCACAGTGGCAATAGCGGCAGGCAGCAGTGAACACTCTGATCTGTTTGATCTGTAGTCACTCCAAAGTGAGTTCTGTCTACATAAGTTTTAAGTTGGTTTACATGACACACGCGGCTCTTACATTTACTATCAGGAGTAGCTACAAAAAAGTTGGTGTCATTTAACTGTATGGCCAAACACAAGTTCAGAGGGGCTAAAGCCAATAGATTCTTGCACTGACTCTCTTATCGCAAACATCAGGAAAGGAAGACCCTCGAGCCACTCTCTCCCAGTTTTCACACAATAACGACACAGCAGGTTTTTCAGGGTTTGATGAAATCTTTCAAGTGCCCCTTGGGACTACTGCTGATATGCAGTAGACATTTGGTGACTTATGCCAAGTGTTTTGAGAGCCTGTTTAAAAACTCTAGAAGTAAAATTTGACCGTTGGTCACTCTGAATTACTTTTGGCAATCCTAAAGTGGTACAGAATTTGAGCAACTCTTTTACAACAACCTTGGATTTCAATGTACGTATTGGAACAGCCTCAGGGAAATGGGTTACAGCACACATAATGGTCAATATATATATATTGGTGTCCTGATTTGGCTCTGGGCAACGGTGCAACACAGTCAACAATTGAGCATTCGAGAGGATCACCCCTAGCTGGAATAGGGCACAGGGGTGCTGGTGGAATCTTCTGATTGGGATTACCTGCCATCTGGCATACATGACTTACAGAATCAGGACACTGCTGACTTAAGACCAGACCAGAAAAAGTACCTGTTAATGCGCTGGTAGGTTTTTGTTATACCCACATAACCAGACAATGTGTTTTAATGGGCAAGTTTCAAGACTTGTTGCCTATAACCAGCAGGTAAGACAATCTGCTGCACTTCCTGCCAGCCTAAATCCTCTTGCTGGGGCTTCATCATTAACCAGAAAGGAATCTGAGAGATCTACCACCTCAAATTTCTTTGACTGGGCACGGTTAACGGTACAAGCAGGAAATGCAGAGGGGAAATTCACTGCCAAATCAGGGTTGTTTGTGTTACTAGGTTTATAGGATACAACTGGCCTAGGAAAGACGGTGCCACTCGCTAGGTCATTCCCCAGAGCCAGATCAACCCCCTCAACAGATAAGCTGACTGGCCTACTCACAATGTCAGACTTCAGATACACAGTGTGAAGTGGCCCATTCACATAGTGCATATTAATACCACAAGTTAAAATGTTGTTACCAATAAACGAGTCAGCTGAAAAGGCAAGACGTCTGCAGACATGAAGGACTGGGCTGCAGCTGCACCCGGGTCACGCAAGATTGTTACTGATTTACAACTAGAATCGGGAAAGAGAGAAACTGTGCCTTCAAACAAGTAAGGCTGATAACTCGCTTCACTAGAAGAGCACACATTGCACAGGGTTTGTACCAGTGCTACATTCTTGGGCTTGGAAGCCACTCTTTTCTGTTTCCAAGCCTTACAGTCTGCAATCAAATGTTTTGGATCAAGGCAGAAGAAACAGACGTGCCTTTCATCACCGTTCACAAACTTACAACCTAATTTAGATGGCATCTCACTTTTAGACGAGTGCACAACAGGCGGGGCAACCAAGTTTTCCGCATGCATCAACGGAAGTTTGGCAGATGTGTGCTGAGAAGACATGTCTGTGTGTCAGCACAAACTCATCTGCCAAAACTGCAGCACTAGCTAGCATCGACATTGTTTGTTCATTTAAGTGTACAACAATCTTTGTAGGAACACAATTCTGCAAGTCCACCAGGGATGTAACCTTGCTAGCCAGGCGCCACTTTTCAAAAAGAACCCTTTTCTCTCTCACAAATTCAACATAAGTTTGGTTGACTGTTTTCGAATGAGTGTGGAATTTCTGTCTATAGGCCTCAGGGACAAGTTAATGGGACGACTTAATGTCATAGTCAAAAGAGCTTTCTATAGGAAGAGCAGAGCAAACTTCCTGTGCTTTCCCTGTTAGGCTACACTGGAGTCACAGAGCCCAAATATCTTTTGGCCATCTTAACTTACCAGCGACACGTTCAAATGCAACATATTAGGAATCGACTTCTGTCTCTCTGAAAGGAGGCACAAGTCTTATATACCTACTAACATCGAAAGTATCACTGGAGGGCGAATGAGAAAAATCCTGCGTGTCTGTACTGCCAGAAGATTGTAAGGGTGATGAGACTGATGGAGGTCTAGTATGTGGGGATGGGACTGGCTTTTGAGCCAACCGCTTTGCTTTGAGATCCAATTTACGTATTTGGATATCTCGGTCAGCCTGCGTCTCTACTACATGAAACCTAATCATTTCCGCCACACATTCCTGTTTTTTTAATCAAAAGCTCCATTTCCTTTAACTTTAAGGCAATCCTAGGATCATGAGACACCACAGTGCCAGAGCTGAGATTCACATTTTCAGCTGGAGTTTCCACTGCCACTTCAGACTGAACCCCGACACCACCCTCAGACTCTTCTGGTAAAATACCTGCATCTACCAATTTCCCAAACAGGTCATCCTTAAGCACTTGTTTTGTAACATCTTTTCGAATGTCAATATGGAAGAACTCTGCCACCAAAATAAGTTATTTTTTCTGACAATGATTAAAGGCCTCAGTTGTAGGACAAAGAGTAAACAGTAAAGTCAAACTCCATTATGCCTATGCCTGCAACACTTTCCTCCCCACCTACAGTCGAAACAGTCAAACAATTTGAGAGAAAAAAGTACTTACCAATAGCCAATTATGAGACAAGCAGATGTGCCCCCACTTGTTACGATCCCATTTCCCAGTCTAGGGTTGGGAGTGGGAGTAACAGGTTAACTGAAACTTAAAGGAAGAAATAAAAAAAAAGATGGAGGAATCACCCCAGTCCTCTGCTCCAGAAAATGCAACCAACAACTTAGTTTGACCACTTAAATAATTCATTTAAAAATGCAAGATAGGAAGCAATAAATGTCTTCAGGAGAGGGCCTGGGCAAAACAACAAGCAAAACAGCAGCTGACTAACAGGAGGAGTACTAAATAATCTATCAAGGTAAAAGAAAAGAAAATCAACAACAAAAGCTTTCCTCAATTCCCTCACTAACCAAAAACAGGAATAAACATGAGTACCAAATAAATTGGCACCCTTTCCCTACAACTTCCAAAACTACCACTACACATTAATCTACTTGAAAAACGATTTCAAGTAGAAAACCCAGAATAAATCAAAATGAACATTTATTTTTGCTAGGCATAATCAAACAACAATAATAATAATAAAAAACAATAAAGAAGAAATTCAATCAATTCAAAATGAGAATACATCAGTTTACAGGAAATGCATTAAGATTTGGCAACACAACTGATCAGCAGGAATCACAAATCTAGAATACTAAAATAATTTTTAGGAGTCATACCTAGCATATAGCAAATAGAGAGACATGTGGCAATCATGTGTGAAGTTCTGTTTACAGATGCTTCTTTGAATGTTTCGCCAATCCTCTTTAAATACTCAAATCAAAGCAAAACAATCATATATTTAGCATAATAAAAGCTTCAAAGGACCTTTTGCTGGCATATGAAATGACCTGAAATCCATACCTAACCTGGAGTAGAAAAAACAACATCTGGCAAAGACCTTATCAGGGGCACAATCCATACCAGAATGGGTTCCTGAGTGTTTGACTTCATGAGGAGATCAAAGTCCCACTACAGCTGCATTTTTTCACTGCATGAGAAAATGGATGTGTGACATGAGAAAATTGAGTTGGCAGCCTTTATCATTAAAGATGTCTTTCATGGTGTGAAGCAGCCTTTGATTTGAATGAGCAGACTGATATACACAACACAGAAATGAGAAAATAAGACCACTGGATGCAGCGATTGACCAATCAGAATGTAAAAAATAAAAATGTTGAACGTGTTATGAAACCAAATTTCAAAGTAGCTGTAGTAAAGTAAGATACCAAGTAGTCTGCACCACTAAACCACCAGTAAAAAAAAAAGAACAAAAAAATTTAGTCTCTTCTTTAAAGTATGCATCATGGCAAAGATGCTGCAGGCAGATGCCCACTACCCACTGATGATGTCTGATAGCTGCAGTAACATCAAGTTTGCTAATGACACTACATTTTAGGCCCTTATCACAACAAATCAGCCCTTATTCATGAAGTAGCAGACTTTTCTGTCTAGTATAAAACCAAAAGGACCAAGAAGACAGTGCAAGATCAAGACTCGACTTGTTTCAGTGAATCAACAGCTCAAAAAATGGGTATGTGTATTATTCATATTATATGTTTTTATATATAACTATTAGAGTGTAGTAAATGCAAATTTGTGTAAAATACAATCAATGCACACATACAGAGCAATGTAAAAATGATATGAACAAGTCACGGCAAAATATGTTTTTTCAATACTTAATAGGTAAAATATAAATAAACCAATTTCAGCCTCATTTTTTTTTTAAGTTTAAACGAAAAGATTCAAACAGGCAAGATTTTTAGATTTTAGATTTCAGCCCATTACTTTTTCCAATTTGATTATACTCAAACATTTTCAATATATAGTTTTTCAAACTCAGCAGTTTCTGTGCATTAATTTTTTTAGTTTTTATCACAGTTCATTCAGAAACACATCTTTCACAATTAGTAATAATTTCTCAGTAAAAATCAAGTGATGAAATTGAATCTGTTTGTAAACTCTGGTCAATATCTAGTACATCTATTGATTGCCACAGCAATGGCCATAAAGTGAGAGGTCAGTACCAAAGGTTTCATACTCAGTAGTATAAAAAAACTTTTTTTTTTGTTCCTCCTCTCCTCCATGCATTTGATGCTATAGAATAGCAAGATTAATCAACATGACTTGAGAACAAAACTGAACACATTTTAATTTTAGGTTTTTAATCATCAGAAGGATAAACAAAATGGCATTTTGGTGTGTGGTACTGCATGCAAAAATTATTTTGCACACGAGAAGCACCACAATGATAAGATGATGCTTCTGAAACAGACCTTAAATCAGCCCTCACTGTGTTTTCTCTCTCTTTCTTCTTTGTGTAGAAAACACCAGTTCTGAAGCTGAAAACATGACCAGAGGCACAGCACATAACACCACTATGCAGCAGGAGGGATTTACAAGCTTTGGGATCTTTGTATTATGCATTTTCATTGCCACCATTGTAGTGGGTCTCATTGGAAATGGGCTTGTCATATTTCTGACTGGCTGCAGAATGAAGACGACCGTCAACTCCATTTGGTTTCTCAACTTGGCGATTGCAGACTTCCTCTTCATGTTGTCTCCAATCATATTTCTTCTCTTAGTTTTGGGCCGGTGGAACCTTAACTTACTGATATACATTTTCCAGATCATGTTAACACTAAATCTGTCTGCTAGTATTTTTTTTCTTGTAGTTATCAGTCTGGACCGATGCCTGTGTACATGGATGGTTGTTTGGGCTAAAAATAAACGAACTTTACTTAAAGCCAAGATCATCTGCATAATTGGGTGGGTTTCATGCATCGGATACAACATTCCTTTCTTTACATTTGGACTGTTTACTCCTGTGTCTCTGATCACATATAATTTTACATTGGGCTTCCTCATCCCCTTTCTGATCATTGCATCTTCATACACCGCTATTGGAGTACGAGTCAAACGCCTCAAAAGGGTGAAGCAGCTCAGGTCGTACCGGGTCATTATAACTGTAACTCTGGCTTTTTTCATATGTTGGTTTCCATGCCTTGTTTGCAGTTTTTATGCATTAACTGTAGTAGGAAATAACTGGAGTGATTATGTAATGATAACAAAAGTATGTTTGATAGCTCTGACTGTCAGCATATACCTGGTTTATCTAAACAGCTGTCTGAACCCCATTCTCTATGTGTTCATGTGTGATGAGTATAAGAAGAAGCTTAAACAGTCTCTGCTGCTGGTGCTGGAGACAGCTTTTGCTGAAGATCATCTGGACTTTAAGGCAGGTGCAAAAGAATGAGCAGGACATGAAAACCCAATTGAATTGTTAGATATGTAGAAAACTGATCTATAAATGATAAACCTGGATCTAATCCCGTATGTTCATAGTCCTTATCTAGCAACTTGTAAAAAAAGTTTGGAGCATGACTGTGTATAATGTGTGTTGTAAAACCAAACAGAGAAAATCTCTTCAAGCTAATGAACATTTTGTGAAACTTTTTCATGGATCTAAATAAAAAGCTCATTTTGTTCTGCTGATTTCTGTTGGAACTTTATTCTGAATAAAACCACAGTGTATCAACATTTTTTACCTCTATTTGATGGCAATTTACTGAACATTTCCTATATTTATGCTCTCGCAGTAGCAAATTCTTATTGAATGGTTTTCCCTAAAAAGCAAATAAATAACTAAAAATAAAAAATTATAGGATTAATCATTTTAACTGATGACATATATGGGACAAAACATGGGGAATATACCATCTGCACAAAAACATTTTTGGAACATTTTATTTCTGAATTGTTCTAGATGGACGTTCATCCAACATTTTTTTTTTAAATATGTAATGGTATGTTTTCTTATTATGATACACTTATTGAACATTGTGTTATATTTGTAATTTCTGCATTGCTTCGAGTCACATGCTTCTTTGCTGATTTAACAGAAGAAAGAACAGCTATTGATCTTTAAGATGTGTGTGACAGTAAAAGAGCACACACAATCCTTATTCTAATATGGAATTGGAATGGAATGGTAAAAGGGTGTTGGTACGTGACAGGATGGCCTCCAAGCCAAGGATAGAATATGATAAGTAAGTCGATTGTAGCAAGGTAAGCAGGAGAAGGGGAGGGGTGATTGGGGAGCCACTACCAATCCCATTGCAGATTGCTGATAGGGTGGCCAAATTTAAAGGACAGGCAATGTGGAAAGTCAGCTGGGGTCCTTGTAGCACCAGTTAGCCGTTTGGCTAGTAGCCGTGTGGGGCTGGGTGTCCTGTGGTGTAGCTCTTTCTTGCAAGTGAAGGTAAGCCTGTGTTTTTGTGGTGTACTACTACAAGGGATGTTTTATTGTGCTGATGCAGTCACCAGCACCAGTATAGATTTAATTGTTTTTTAATTGAGGGTATTTGAATCCATTAGTGCATCATGGGGGTATAAGTTTGTAATGATGGTAATATGGTTATTGTATTACATTTTAGAACTGTTTGCCGGATGGAATAAATTCAGGACCATCATGTATTTGTTTGGCTGTGCACCTTAAAGGTATGGTTAGTAATTTTGAGTTTATTTTTATTTATTTTTATTTATTTTTTTTTTGTTATTTGGATGGACTGACACTCATGAAAAATATTCTATTTTTGTATAGGGTGTTGGATGTTGATTGCTAGTCGCTGTTCTCGTATATTTTTTTTTTTTTTTGTTTGGTTGTTTTTTTTTTTTGTATGTGGTGTTGGATGCTCCCTGACTTATTTGTGGTAATTAATTTCCTAGCCAGCTTTAGGTGTGGTTGTTGTTTGTTTATGGTCTTTTTGTTTGATGTATTGGTGGCTGGCTAGTGGAATTGTTGGGTTTGGTTTTTTTTTTTTTTTTTTTTTTTTTTTTTTTTTTTTTTTTTTTTTTCTCCTTGCTGTACTTAATTAATTTAAGCTGTTCTTTACCCTGGATCAAGCAGCAGAGGGTATTTTCCCATCATGATCGGTGGAGAACTAGGAGTACAATGTAACAGAGCCCTTATAGGTCTTGTGGGTTGATTTGGTGTTTACTAATTGTGAACGTGTATCACATACTCCAGTTTGTAGTGAAGGGCATATGGGGGTTTGCTGTGGTTTTCCTAGAATGCAGTGAAATGTCTCCTGTATAGGGAGCTCAGGTTTCTTTGTATTCCTAGTTGGTCAATTTAAGAAACTGTTCCCCCTGTTAGCTGACTCAGTTCATGTCCTGAATAATTTTATGGTATTGTTTAATAAAGAATTCGTTTTTTTTTCTATGACTTTGATAGATCTCTTTTTTTTTTTTTTTTTTTTTTTTTTTTTTTTCTGTTTTATTTGGCCCTTGTGGGTGTTACACTAAGAATGTGTTTGAAAATATTCACCGTCACACTCTGTGGCGCACTTTGACTGACTGTACAACTGCTGGCCTTTTCTTTCCAGAAAATAAAACTAAAAGACAATTGGTATATTTGTCTATTCAGAATTATTTATTTTGTTTATTTGCCACAACAAGTTACTACTTGTTTCAGAATGTTCAGGGAACATTCAAAAGTAATGTTCCCATAGTGTTTGCAAAATTATAAAATGGAATGTTTTCTTTTATAAAGTCAACATTTTAAAACATTTATGAAAAAAGACACATTCAGACGTAACATTTTAATAGAAACAATAGCAACATTAGCGAAAAGTCTGCTGCACAAAGGAATTGGCCCAATCTTTGCAAGTGAAAAAGACACAGAAAACGGGAATACTCCTACAAATTTCCTCTGTAACAATATTCGAGCTATATTCCTTTGCCTTTTGAGGAGTTGTAGTTACATGTGAAACAAGTCATCCTCCGTGGTGGGCAGATCGAGGCTTCGTGAAGCAATGAAACAGTTGAAGCAAATGTGCCACATTGTGTCGAGGCTTCGAATCAATCCGACACCCGTCTCAACTGTGACACCTAGTGGTCACTTGCAGGTGTTGATCTGAAACATCCTTGACAACGAGCCATTAAAAAATGTGTTTTTATTTTTTTTTCTAATATGTTAAGCTTATAACCTGTAGGCTTCTCACTGTGCATAATGTTATTTTGGTCATGAAAAATGAATATTAATAAAAGAAACCAAGCCACAATGTCTCACTTTTTTTTAGAGATTTTTATTAAAAAAATATTAATTTCTCTGCTGTGGAAGGACTTAGTCTACTTCTTTTTTTTTTTTTTTTTTTTTTTTTTTATTTTTTTTTTTGAAATATTGAAAAAATCCTCTCACAAAAACCCACGAGGTCAAGATGCGTTGTCTTCGCTTTTATACAGATGTGTGATTGTGTGGTCTGTACCCGATCGTGTCAATCAAATGTTGATTCGGTGGACCATGCCACCTGTCGAAACACTTGTGAAACACTTCAAGGCTTCATTTAGCCGTAGTCACATGACATGGGTGTTTTGAATCACGCTTCGGATCAGTGTTTCGAAACATCTGCGCTTCGGGATCTTGCAAAGTTTCGGAACATCTGTTTCACGTCAGCCATCCCTAGCTGGCCTTGAACCCGTGGTCTCTCAGCTGAGCCATGCTGTCATCTGTCAACTACCTTTTTAGTTATCTATGACATGTAATTATATTGATATCTATTATTTTGTGTAGGCCTATATTATAGGCTGTGGATAGTTTATGGGGATGCACATAAATATATTGCATACACATACACACACACACACACACTGTAACGGGGCTGACGAGACGGGAGGCGTGAAGTTCCATATGCAAGCTTTTATTGGACAGAGACATGATCATAACAGGCATGGGTCAAACACTGGCAAACAGGTATATAGAGGGCAAGAAACAAGAGTAATCCTAGGGCATGTGTGGGTCTTTGAGTGTACAATATCCAGAGGGCAAAGCAAGAGGGGTAATCCAGAATCCAGAGCAAAGGGTCAAAACACGAGTAACAGGGCAAAGCAAGAAAGACTAAACTATGAAAACTGAAACAAGACTATGAAAACTATGAACTGAAACAAGACTATGAAAACCAACATGGAATGGCTTTGTATCGCAGCTATCGCTAGGGCAGGGATATGTGCAGAACAATACTCGGCAGTGTGCGAAAGGAAGTCCAATGCTTATAAAGCATGTCTGATGATTGTGCTGTGTGTGTGTAATTGGTTGCAGCTGTGTTATTGTTTTCAGGTGAATGTGATTGGTGCAATGGAGCATGGGAAATGTATTCCAGGGTGTACTGTGTAGTGTGAGAGTCTTGTTGTGGAAGATGACCTCTGGTGGTGATTTAATGGAAGTTCAGTGATCGGATCATGACACACAACTTCAAACTTGCAAGTACAACCATGCACATGCAAAAAAAAAAAAAAAAAAAAATGCACACACATTCACTCACAAGTATTAATAATAATATATCAGTGATGCAATACATTTCACATTATTATGTTTATTTTTGCTACTGTATATTTATGCTATTTTATGTTGTGGATTCAAACATGTATTAATGAATAAAGACCTCTGCAAATAAACAAGGGTGTTTCATTATATTCACTGATATTCAATCTGTACATCACACAAATATTAGAACTAAATTAACACTTACATAAATATTTCATTTTGTAAAAAAATTTACAATCCTACCATAGCCTATCAAGGTGAACTGAATAATCTGTGCAATTCTGTGAAAAAGCAAGTGTGATAAAATAATTCATTTCTGAATGGTTCCCATACTATATTCAGTATGACTGTGAGTTTGGGAGAGGAGACCCTGTTAATGCGAGGACAGATTTGTTGCTCTTACCACGGTGCCCGGGAGAGGATATGGTCGGTCCACTTAGTTTTGTCGTGGCCACAACATAATAACTTGTGGGAGAGTGATAATATGTCATAGCCACGAGATATTAATTAGTGGGAACGTCATATTAACTCGTGGGAACGTCATATGTCGTGGCCATGAGATCATTTTGTCGAGGTAATGAGATCCTTATGTCCTGATGTTTATCATGAATAAATGTTACATAAAGTGCATAAATTAAAATAGGCCTACAAGACAACATTTTATCCATCCTACAGTCTTGTAAGTACATTAACTGATTGTCTTTTCCCCGTAATAATTGTATATTATAATAATTATTATTATTATTATTAGACTATTATTATTGGTTATATTTTATATTAGTTTATATTCTCTTTTTTGTTTCATTTCGATCTCTTTACTCAACGTTCGGAATACTTTTGTAACTAATAGCCTTCTGTAAAAGCTCGACATGCAAGTCAAGCTTTGATTATGCATGTGAACTAACGTTCATACATTTCCTGAAGCATTTTTATGTTCTCACTGTATCTCAGCTGTTCTTACTGGAGTCCTCCTTCCACCTTTAACATACAGGTGCATCTAAATAAATTAGAATGTTGTGGAAAAGTTAATTTATTTCAGTAATTCAACTCAAATTGTGTTGTTTGTGTTTTTGTTTTATTTAGTTTAAGTAGACTGAAGTACTGTAGCTTAAGTCTTTGGTTTTTTTAATTGTGATGATTTTGGCTCATTTAAAAAAAAAAAAAAACACCAATTCATTATCTCAACTAGGGATATGCAGATATAAAATTTTCCTGTTGCGATTAATTGCTAATGCTTTTATCACAGTATATCATCACTGTATTGAAATTTAGTTTAAAAAAAGTGGTCATAAAACAGTATAACAGGTTAAATAACTTTTTTCTTATAACAAAAATAACTGAACATTTAAATACAATAAAGCAATACAGAAAAATTCATAAAGTTACAAGTTTTACACAGATTAAAGTGCAAAAGAACTATAAAGACCAATCGGTATCACTTTACAATAAGACTTCATTAGTTAACCATTAACATTCACAATGAGCAATTTGCTACAGAACTTATTAATCTTTGTTTAAAAAAATACAAGTCTTAGTTCATGTTAGCTCATTAAATAAAACAGCTGCAAATTTCGATTTTAACAACGTGTTATTAAATGTTGAAATACAATACAAACTACAACTAGAGAAAAATTAAGTAATCCAACCGAACCTTAAATGAGCGTGTCAAGTTGAATAAAACTCTCTACATGATTAACAAAGATAATGATTTTTTGGGGAAAAAAAAGATGCCTTTACAGCAATTCACTTGCAAAGGGAGACTATAGCAGTGCTATTTTAGTATCACTGAGATACTGTTATAGTTTTGATCAAAATTTTGTATTTTAACTTGTAACACCTAACTTTTTGATGGCACATAAAGATTGAGGGACCACAGAGACTGATTCATTTCAGCGAGCCATGTGTATTAAAGACATGCTGTGAGTCACACATTCACATCAACAAGTCCAAACATCAGCATATAAAGTCTTCCAGAGTTGAGGAAACACAAATTAACTCCATCAAGTCCATCAGTTCATAGATATGACAATAAGTCGCATTTTGTCACAGTGAAATCCATCTATAAAGTGAAAAATATGAGACCAACAGTCCTTAAATGAAGCAAGGAAGAATCTGAACCACCAAACAATTCATCCGTTGGTTGATCATAATAAGATGAGAAGATGTTTGGATGGATACAGTTTAGCCCTTTTGCCTATAGTCCTGTTTATCTTTGTGCTGCTTCCTCTCTCATACAAGAACCCTCTGCATTTAAACAAACATACAACCAACACATGTTTAGTGTCAACCCCTAACAGTAAGCATATAAATAAACTCTACATATATACAAAACATATACAGAGTTAGAACATATTGTTCCTCAAACCAGGGCACCAACAAAGGAGAAGACTATTCCATGTGCTTAGCACACTACTTTCTTCCTAATGCTACTTCTTTACCCACTTTTAGGCAAACGAGCAACTAATACAGAGGGCCCCTTAATGATTGGTATAGCTATAATGTGCAAAAAGAACTACTGGGAACAAAAGTGACAGTAAAACTGTTACAAACTTTCATTTAAATTTTTAGTTTTTATAAATTTGTTGTATTTTTGTCATTTTTGTAGTTTATCTATACGTAATTTTTATTTTAATTTTTTAGTTCAGTATTAGTTTTAGTTATTTAGTATATCAAGTTAACTAAATGAAAATGAGAAATTTAGCCTTGGTGACTACATTAAACATTATATTTTAGTTAACATTTATACTTTTTTTATGGTTTAAATTTTTTTATGTTTAGTTAACTTAATAAGCCTGATCTATAGTGCAACAAGCACTGGCATGAACATTAAAAAAAAACATATGTAAGGGTTCTTGACATAACTGTCTGTTTACATCAGGGGCCAAGTCATTTGATCCAATGGGAATTTGTTTAAAATCATTTTATAGAGATCTACCTGAAGAAACACTGAGCCCATCTACAAAAATGCATTTTGACTATAGAAATTTAAATGACTATTCCAGGTCTGGAAATCACACATTTGAAATCCCCTGGTATTATACAATAGTGGCCAAACTGACTTCCATTTTAAGTAATTTACAGGAAGCATGTTTTCGTTTGTCATTTTCTGAGGCAAACGGCAATGTGAGAGAGATTTTATCTTGTGTTTAACTTGGAACACATCCATCTTTGAAAATCAACACTAGATTTCCAAGTGCAGTTATATAGACTGTGAAACAACTGTGTTACTCTGAGTAGTTCATCGATCTGAATGGGATGAGTATTTAAAATGATTGCAAAGTGAACGCTGGGTGTGACCTCGTCCTCCCCCGAGCTGTGAGGGGGGCTGGGCTCTGTTCTCTCTCGCATTGATGGGTTGTTTCTCATCCATGCCCGACAAATAGGATAGAGCGGCGTGGTGGTGCTGAACTGAGCCAAGTCCACACTGCGATCAAATAACTTGATAATATAAGCATCTGATAGAGAAGGAGCATGTAAGAAAACATGAAATGGGTCTTACAAGATCAAGATTAAAAAAAAAAAAAAAAACTCTATTTCTCTAAACCTTGGCTTGAAAAAAAAAACTCCCTTTATCACCACGCACGATAAAAACCCAATGGTGGTTCTCAGAAATGATAAAACATTTATTCAAAATCTAGGCAGAATTACTATTTTCAAGGAAGTACACCAAGCTCTAAGATTACGCAACAGTGAAAAGTCTGCTAATATTTCATCAGTGAAATCCCAATCTGGGCTCATTATGACAGACCCAAAAGACATTAATATCGCCTTCCACACTTTTTATTCTAACCTCTTTACTTCTTCTACTGATGGTGACCCTGACTCTTTTTCATCTTTTCTGTCCAACATTGATTTACCTAGGCTGTCAGATGCGGATTCGGGCTGAACCGATCACTCTTCAGGAGTCAGCAATCCATTCTATGAACAAGAGAAATCCCCATAAACGGTATTCCAATCGAATTGTATAATACTTTTTGTTCGGATTTAGGCCTCCTCATGTTAGGATCATTTCACCCATCTATTAATATAGCTGTTATTTCTCTTTTGTTAAAAAAATATAAAGATCCTACTTCCTGTTCTAGTTACCGGCCACTTTTTTTGATAGGGACTGATGTTGAATTAGCTATATGCTAAAGTACTATCTCGCCGTCTAGAGAAATTTATGAACAGGCTAGTTCATCATAACCAAACAGGATTCATCAAATCTCGCTCAGCTTCGGGATAACTTACGCAGGTTATATCATATTATTAATTCAACGAATAGTTTCTCCTCCCCTTGAGCAGTATTATCTCTAAATGCTATAAAAGATTTCGACCAGTTAGAATGGAACTATTTATGGGCGGTTCTACAGCATCGAGTTTCATAAATATGATAAAGGTTCTGTACGCCAATCCAGCAGCCTCTTTTCTCACAGGGTCTGTTTGCTCTAACCCATTCTTTTTTTTCTTTTTTTTTTTTTTTTTTTTTTTATTCTTTATTTAGCAAACATTTTTGATTTATAACTTTTTACAGCAGAGCCTGAGATCTGGCCATATACATAATATATATATGTTATATGTTATAATACAATGTAACAAAACAGTATTAGCGGGATAACAAGTACAACTCAGGATTTCAATAGATGATGTGAAAGATCTGGTGTTTTGGCTGTTTCCGCTGATGGAGATGGACCAGCACAGGCCTCTGAGTGAATAGTAAAAAAACAATATAAGGATGACTGTTGAACATTAATAGTAACATGCCATAAATGCAGCCCACAAACAGCCTGCAAAGCAGTATTTTTGGACAAGTATTATTAATTATTATGATTATATTCAGGAATAACAATGAAGAAAGTGGTACTAGTGTTACGAAGCAAAGAACACAGTGTACACTTTATTAATGTAAGGAGTATGGAATCAGTACAGCTCATTGAGAATGAGGATCAGATGGAATGAAGTAAGGAAAATGTGACGTTTTTCCTTACTCCAAAGAAGTAAGAAAATATCTATTACCTCTTGCAATCTGAAAGACACCAGCATGTTAAGTGTGTAACAATTTAACAAGCTACATCTAAACCATATTACTGTGGTAATAAACATGGCCATGACATAAACTGTCCTGCTGATTAGTTTTCTACAGAGGACAGGAATCCCTGATATATCAAATATGTAATGTCAAATATGAAATTTCCTTCTATTTTTAATGTTGTCATCTTAAACCATGACTGTGCACACAGTGTACGCACAATATATCCAGAGTACTATTCACAGACTCAGAACCTGCAATAGAAATGAAAGTGCAAGTCCTATTTCAAACACAGTCTTTTTAAACCATGACTACCCACACACCAGGCTACAAAAATATAGACCAGGCTTCTGACGCGAGTCACATGACTTTAATCACTAATTCATATTCAACCGGTTGTCTTACAACAGGATTTATTTTATTTTATTTTGCAATAGCTCCTAGTATTTGCATGTGTACAGTGTCTAATAATGGGTTGTCAGTGTTAGGCTGTGGATAGTTTATGGGGATGCAACATATTAGGAATCGACTTCTGTCTTTCTGAATGGAGGCACAAGTCTTATATACCTACTAACATCGAAAGTATCACTGGAGGGCGAATGAGAAAAATCCTGCATGTATGTACTGCCAGAAGATTTAAAGGATGATGAGACTGATGGAGGTCTAGTACGTGGGGATGGGACTGGCTTTTGAGCCAACCGCTTTGCTTCGAGATCCAATTTACGTATTTGGATATCTCGGTCAGCCTGCGTCTCTACTACACGAAGCCTAATCATTTACGCCTCACATTCCTGTTTTTTTAATCAAAAGCTGCATTTCCTTTAACTTTAAGGCATGCATTAAAATTTGGCAACACAACTGATCAGCAGGATTCAGAATGGGTTCCTGAGTGTTTGACTTCATGAGGAGATCAAAGTCCCACTACAGCTGCAATTTTTCACTGCATGAGAAAATGGATCTGTGACATGAGAAAATTGAGTTGGCAGCCTTTATCATTAAAGATGTCTTTCATGGTGTGAAGCAGCCTTTGATTTGAATGAGCAGACTGATATACACAATGTAGAAATGAGAAAATAAGACCACTGGATGCAGCGATTGACCAATCAGAATGTAAAAAATAAAAATGTTGAACGAAACCAAACCAAATTTCAAAGTAGCTGTAGTAAAGTTAGATACCAAGTAGTCTGCACCACTAAACCACCGGTAAGAAAAAATGAACAAAAAATAAAATTCCGTCTCTTCTTTAAAGTATGCATCATGGCAAAGATGTTGCAGGCAGATGCCCACTACCCACTGATGATGTCTGATAGCTGCAGTAACATCAAGTTTGCTAATGACACCACATTTTAGGCCCTTATCACAACAAATCAGCCCTTATTCATGAAATGCAGACTTTTCTGTCTAGTATAAAACCAAAAGGACCAAGAAGACAGTGCAAGATCAAGACTCGACTTGTTCCAGTGAATCAACAGCTCAAAAAATGGGTATGTGTATTATTCATATTATATGTTTTTATATATAACCCTTAGAGTGTAGTAAATGCAAATTTGTGCAAGATACAATCAATGCACACATACAGAGCAATGTAAAAATGATATGAACAAGTCACGGCAAAATATGTTTTTTCATTACTTAATATGTAAAATATAAATAAACCAATTTCAGCTTCATTTTTTTTTTTAAGTTTAATCGAAAAGATTCAAACAGGCAAGATTTTTTGTTGAAATTACTTTTTCCAGTTTGATTATACTCAAACATTTTCAATATCTAGTTTTTCAAACTCAGCAGTTTCTGTGCATTAATGTTTTTATCACAGTTCATTCAGAAACACATCTTTCACAATTAGTAATAATTTCTCAGTAAAAATCAAGTGATGAAATTTAATCTGTTTGTAAACTCTGGTCAGTGTCTGGTACATGTATTGATTGCCATAAAGTGAGAGGTCAGTGCCAAAGGTTTCATACTCAGTAGTATAAAAAAACGGTCATATGGTAATTAAAAAAAAAAAAAAAACTTGTCAGTTTATTTAATTTTTATTTATTTTTTTCTCCTCTGTGCATTTGATGCTATAGAATATCATGATTAATCAGTATGACTTGAGAACAAAACTGAACACAATTTAATTTTAGGTTTATTTTAGGTTTTTAATCACCAGAAGATTAAACAAAATGGCATTTTGGTGTGTTGTACTGCATGCTGTACTGCACTGCATGCGATTGCAGACTTCACCTTCATGTTGTCTTCAATCATATTTTTTCTCTCAGCTTTGGCTCCGAGGATCTTTTACTTATTGAAATACATTTTCCAGTTAATGTTATCACTAAATCAGTCTGCTAGTATTTTTTTTCTTGTAGTTATCAGTCTGGACCGATGCCTGTGTACATGGATGGTTGTTTGGGCTAAAAATAAACAAACTTTACTTAAAGCCAAGATCATCTGCATAATTGTGTGGGTTTCATCCATCGGATGCAGCATTCCTTTCTTTATGTTTGATATGTCTACTTCGCTGGTCACATATCATTTTACACTGAGCTTCCTCTTCCCCTTTCTGATCATTGCATCTTCATACATAGCGATTGGAATACGAATCAAACGCCTCAAAAGGGTGAAGCAGCTCAGGTCGTACCGGGTCATTATAACCATAATCCTGGCTTTTTTCATATGTTGGTTTCCATGCCATGTTTGCAGTTTTTATTTAGTAACTGTAGTAGGAACAGTTGTAGGAAATAACTGGAGTGATTATGTAATGACATCAAAAGTATTTGTGATAGCTCTGATTGTCAGTTTCTACCTGGTTTATCTAAACAGCTGTCTGAACCCCATTCTCTATGTGTTCATGTGTGATGAGTATAAGAAGAAACTTAAACAGTCTCTGCTGCTGGTGCTGGAGACGGCTTTTGCTGAAGATCATCTGGACTTTAAGGCAGGTGCAAAAGAACGAGCAGGACATGAAAACCCAATTGAGTTGTTAGATATGTAGAAAACTGGTCTCTAAATGATAAACCTGGATTTAATCCCGTATGTTCATAGTCCTTATCTAGCAACTTGTAAAAAACAGCAACTGCAAAATTCAAGTTTGGAGCATGACTGTGTATAATGTGTGTTGTAAAACCAAACAGAGAAAATCTCTTCAAGCTAATGAACATTTTGTGAAACTTTTTCATGAATCTAAATAAAAAGCTAATTTTGTTCTGCTGATTTGTGTTGGAACCTTATTCTGAATAAAACCACAGTGTATCAACATTTTTTACCTCTATTTGATGGCAATTTACTAAACATTTCCTATATTTATGCTCTCGCAGTAGCAAATTCTTATTGAATGGTTTTCCCTAAATAGCAAATAAATAACTAAAAATAAAAAATAATAGGATTAATCAGTTTAACTGATGACATATATGGGATAAAACATGGGGAATATACCATCTGCACAAAAACATTTTTGGAACATTTTATTTCTGAATTGTTCTATATGGACGTTCATCCAACATTTTTTTTAAATATGTAATGGTATGTTTTCTTAATATAATACACTTATTGAACATTGTGTTATATTTGTATTTTCTGCATTGCTGCGAGTCACATGCTTCTTTGCTGATTTAACAGAACAAAGAACAGCTATTGATCTTTAAGATGTGTGTGACAGTAAAAGAGCACACACAATCCTTATTCTAATATGGAATTGGAATGGAATGGTAAAAGGGTGTTGGTATGTGACAGGAGGGTCTCCAAGGATAGAATATGATAAGTAAGTCTAAGAATGTGTTTGAAAATACCATCATTAGCCCAGAGAGATAACATTCTGAGAGATGAGACTATAAGAGAGGAAGGATGCCCTCCCTTCACTGTCACACTCTGGGGCGCACTTTGACTGACTGACTGTACGACTGCTGGCCTTTTTTTTGCCAGAAAATAAAACTCAAATATTTGTCTATTATTCATAATTATTTATTTTGTTTATCTGCCACAACAAGTTACTACTTGTTTCAGAATGTTCAGAGAACATTCAAAAGTAATGTTCCCATAGTGTTTGCAAAATTATAAAATGTAATGTTTTCTTTTATAAAGTCAACATTTTAAAACATTTATGAAAAAATAAACATTCAGACGTAACATTTTAATAGAAACAATAGCAACATTAGCAAAAAAGTCAGCTGCACAAAAGAATGGGCCCAATCTTTGCAAGTGAAAAAGACACAGAAAACGGGAATACTCCTACAAAATTTCCCCTGCAACAATATTCGAGCTATATTCCTTTGCATTTTGAGTAGTTACATGTGAAACAAGTCCTCCGTGGTGGGCAGATCGAGGCTTCGTGAAGCAATGAAACAGTTGAAGCAAATGTGCCATATTGTGTCGAGGCTTCGAATCAATCCGACACCCGTCTCAACGGTGACACCTAGTGGTCACTTGCAGGTGTTGATCTGAAACAACCTTGACAACGAGCCATTAAAATATGTTGTTTTTATTATTGTATTTTTCTAATATGTGAAGCTTGTAACCTGTAGGCTTCTCACTGTGCATAATGTTATTTTGGTCATGAAAAATGAATATTAATAAAAGAAATCAAGCCACAATGTCTCACTTTTTTTTAGAGATTTTATTCAAAAATATTAATTTCTCTGCTGTTGAAGGACTTAGCCTACTTCTTTTTTTTACAGATAATTTCTCCAGCCTTTGAAAAAAATCCTATCACAAAAAACCCACGAGGTCAAGATGCGTTGACTTCTGCGTAATACAGATGTGTGATTGTGTGGTCTGTACCCGATCGTGTCAATCAAATGCTGATTCGGCGGACCATGCCACCTGTCGAAACACTTGTGAAACACTTCAAGGCTTTATTTAGCCGTAGTCACATGACATGGGTGTTTTGAATCACGCTTCGGATCAGTGTTTCGAAACATCTGTGCTTTGGGATCTTGCAAAGCTTCGGAACATCTGTTTCACGTCAGCCATCCCTAGCTGGCCTTGAACTCGTGGTCCCTCAGCTGAGCCATGCTGTCATCTGTCAACTACATGTATTGTTAAATGTGCAAAACTGCGCCTTTATTTAGTTATCTATGACATGTAATTATATTGATTGATATCTATTATTTTGTGTAGGCCTATATTATAGGCTGTGGATAGTTTATGGGGATGCACATAAATATATTGCATACACATACACACACTGTAACGGGGCTGATGAGACGCGAGACGTGCAGATCCATATGCAAGCTTTTATTGGACAGAGACGTGGTCATAACAGGCATGGGTCCAACACTGGCAAACAGGTATATAGAGGGCAAGAAACAAGAGTAATCCTAGGGCATGTGTGGCTCTTTGAGCGTACAATATCCAGAGGGCTAAGCAAGAGAGGTAATCCAGAATTCAGAGCAAAGGGTCAAAACACGAGTAAAAGGGCAAAGCAAGAAAAAAACTAAACTATGAAAAACTATAAACTGAAACAAGACTATGAAAACTATAAACTGTAACAGGAATTTGGATAAGAATATGGAATGTATTGGTATCGTAGCTATCGCTAGGGGAGGGATATGTGCAGAACAATACTCGGCAGTGTGTGAATGGAAGTCCAATGCTTATAAAGCATGTCTGATGATTGTGCTGTGTGTGTGTAATTGGTTGCAGCTGTGTGTTATTGTTTTCAGGTGAATGTGATTGGTGCAATGGAGCATGGGAAATGTATTCCAGGGTGTACTGTGTAGTGTGCGAGTCTTTTTGTGGAAGATGACCTCTGGTGGTGATTTAATGGAAGTTCAGTGATCGGATCATGACACACAACCTCAAACTTGCAAGTACAACCATGCACATGCAAAAAAAATACACTTTTCACTCACAAACATGCACACACATTCACTCACAAGTATTAATAATAATATATCAGTGATGCAATACATTTCACATTATCATGTTTATTTTTGCTACTGTATATTTATGCTATTTTATGTTGTGGATTCAAACATGTATGAATGTATTAATGAATAAAGACCTTTGCAAATAAACAAGGGTGTTTCATTATATTTACTGATATTCAATCTGTACATCGTACAAATATTAGAACTAAATTAACACAAATAATTATTTCATTTTGTAAAAATATGTACAATCCTAACATAGCCTATCAAGATGAACTGAATAATCTGTGCAATTCTGTGAAAAAGCAAGTGTGATAAAATAATTCATTTCTGAATGGTTCCCATACTATATTCAGTATGACCGTGAGTTTGGCAGAGGAGACCCTGTTAATGCGAGGACAGATTTTTTGCTCTTACCACGGTGCCCGGGAGAGGATATGGTCGGTCCACTTAGTTTTGTCGTGGCCACAACATAATAACTCGTGGGAAAGTGATAATATGTCATAGCCACGAGATATTAATTAGTGGGAACGTCATATTAACTCGTGGGAACGTCATATTATGTTGTGGCCATGAGATCATTTTGTTGAGGTAATGAGATCCTTATGTCGTTGCCTCAAGATGTTATGTTGAGGGAAGACATCCATTTTTCGTTCTGAGTTTAAACAAACCTGCGTTACCATGGCAACCCGGGATTATCAGAGATTTATTTATTAATATTTTATTTTGAATTGAGAAATTATTATATTATTTATTATAGAAATTATTACATTATTAAATTAGTATATTTACCATAGGCCTTGGCTATTGGACTGTTTTACATGTGATAGTCAGCATTCAAATGAAGCTTATCATTAATAAATTACATAAAGTACATAATATAAAATAGGCCTACAAGACAACACTTTTATCCATCCTACAGTCTTGTAAGTACATTAACTGATCGTCTTTCCCCCGTAATATTTGTATATTATAATAATAATTATTATTATTTTTATTATTAGACTATTATTATTGGTTATATTTTATATTAGTTTATATTATCTTTTTTGTTTCATTTCGATCTCTTTCGATACTCAACGTTCGGAATACTTTTGTAACTAATAGCCTTCTGTAAATGCTCGACATGAAAGTCAAGCTTTGATTATGCATGTGAACTAACGTTCATACATTTCCTTAAGCATTTTTATGTTCTCACTGTATCTCAGCTGTTCTTACTGGAGTCCTCCTTCCACCTTTAACATACAGGTGCATCTAAATAAATTAGAATGTTGTGGAAAAGTTAATTTATTTCAGTAATTCAACTCAAATTGTGAAACTTGTGTATTAAATAAATTCAGTGCACACAGACTGAAGTACTGTAGCTTAAGTCTTTGGTTTTTTTAATTGTGATGATTTTGGCTCATTTAAAAAAAAAACACCAATTCACTATCTCAACTAGGGATATGCCGATATAAAATTTTCCTGTTGCGATTAATTGCTAATGCTTTTATCACGGTATATCATCACTGTATTGAAATTTAGTTTTAAAAAAGTGGTCATAAAACAGTATAACAGGTTAAATAACTTTTTTCTTATAACAAAAATAACTGAACATTTAAATACAATAAAGCAATACAGAAAAATTTATAAAGTTACAAGTTTTACACAGATTAAAGTGCAAAAGAACTATAAAGACCAATCGGTATCACTTTACAATAAGACCTCATTAGTTAACCATTAACATTCACAATGAGCAATTTGCTACAGAACTTATTAATCTTTGTTAAAAAAATACAAGTCTTAGTTCATGTTAGCTCATTAAATAAAACAGCTGCAACTTTCGATTTTAACAACGTGTTATTAAATATTGAAATACAATACAATACAAACTACAACTAGAGAAAAATGAAGCAATCCAACCGAAGCTTAAATGAGCGTGTCAAGTTGAATAAAACTCTCTAACATGATTAACAAAGATAATGATTTTTTTGGGGGAAAAAAGATGCCTTTACAGCAATTCACTTGCAAAGGGAGACTATAGCAGTGCTATTTTAGTATCACTGAGATACTGTTATAGTTTTGATCAAAATTTTGTATTTTAACTTGTAACACCTAACTTTTTGATGGCACATAAAGATTGAGGGACCACAGAGACTGATTCATTTCAGCGAGCCATGTGTATTAAAGACATGCTGTGAGTCGCACATTCACATCAACAAGTCCAAACATCAGCATATAAAGTCTTCCAGAGTTGAGGAAACACAAATTAAGTCCATCAAGTCCATCAGTTCATAGATATGACCATAAGTAGCATTTTGTCACAGTGAAATCCATCTGTGAAAAATATGAGACCAACAGTCCTTAAATGAAGCAAGGAAGAATCTGAACCAGCAAACAATTCATCCGTTGGTTGATCATAATAAAATGAGAAGATGTTTGGATGGAGACAGTTTAGCCCTTTTGCCTATAGTCCTGTTTATCTTTGTGTTGCTTCCTCTCTCATACAAGAACCCTCTGCATTTAAACAAACATACAACCAACACATGTTTAGTGTCAACCCCTAACAGTAAGCATATAAATAAACTCTACATATATACAAAACATATACAGAGTTAGAACATATTGTTCCTCAAACCAGGGCACCAACAAAGGAGAAGACTATTCCATGTGCTTAGCACACTACTTTCTTCCTATTGCTACTTCTTTATAAACTTTTGGGCAAGAGTTCAAATGATTCAGAGGGCCCCTTAATGATTGGTATAGCTATAATGTGCAAAAAGAACTACTGGGAACAAAAGTGACAGTAAAACTGTTACAAACTTTCATTTAAATTTTTAGTTTTCATAAATTTGTTGTGTTTTTGTTATTTTTGTAGTTTTTTATCTATACCTAATTTTTATTTTAATTTTTTAGTTCAGTATTAGTTTTAGTTATTTAGTATATCAAGTTAACTAAATGAAAATGAGAAATTGGTGACTACATTAAACATTATATTTTAGTTAACATTTATACTTTTTTTATGGTTTTATTTTTTTATGTTTAGTTAACTTAATAAGCCTGATCTATAGTGCAACAAGCACTGGCATGAACATAAAAAAAAAAAAACATATGTAAGGGTTCTTGACATAATTGTCTGTTTACATTAGGGCCAAGTCATTTGATCCAATGAGAATTTGTTTAAAATCATTTTATAGAGATCTACCTGAAGAAACACTGAGCCCATCTACAAAAATGCATTTTGACTATAGAAATTTAAATGACTATTCCAGGTCTGGAAATCACACATTTGAAATCCCCTGGTATTTCTAGGATTGTGGAAACACTTTTAGGAATTCCATTGCCAGAATTATATAAACAGAGGCTCATCCACCAACAAAAATAGTCCCAATTCCAAAATATTAATTAGAAAACTGTAAACATTTTAAACAAATAAAATTTTAATGCACAATGTATGTGCTGTGCTCTAACAAAAAAAGATTAGTGGCCGAACTGACTTCCATTTTAAGTAATTTACAATAAGCATGTTTTTGTTTGTCATTTTCTGAGGCAAACGGCAATGTGAGAGAGATTTTATCTTGTGTTTAACTTGGAACACATCCATCTTTGAAAATCAACACTAGATTTCCAAGTGCAGTTATATAGACTATGAAACAACTGTGTTACTCTGAGTAGCTCATCGATCTGAACGGGATGAGTATTTAAAATGATTGCAAAGTGAACGCTGGGTGTGACCTCGTCCTCCCCCGAGCTGTGAGGGGGGCTGGGCTCCGTTCTCTCTCGCATTGATGGGTTGTTTCTCATCCACGCCTGACAAATAGGATAGAGCGGCGTGGTGGTGCTGAACTGAGCCAAGTCCACACTGCGATCAAATAACTTGATAATATAAGCATCTGATGGAGAAGGAGCACGTAAGAAAACATGAAATGGGTCTTACAAGATCAAGATTAAAAAAAAAAAAAAACCTCTATTTATTTCTCTAAACCTTGGCTTGAAAAAAAAAGCTCCCTTTATCACCACACACGATGAAAACCCAATGGTGTTTCTCAGAAATGATAAAACATTTATTCAAAAATCTAGGCAGAATTACTATTTTCAAGGAAGTAGACCAAGCTCTAAGATTACGCAAAAGTGAAAAGTCTGCTAATATTTCATCAGTGAAATCCCAATCTGGGCTCATTATGACAGACCCAAAAGACATTATAATATCGCCTTCCACACTTTTTATTCTAACCTCTTTACTTCTTCTACTGATGGTGGCCCTGACTCTTTTTCATCTTTTCTGTCCAACATTGATTTACCTAGGCTGTCAGATGCGGATTCGGGCTGAACCGATCACTCTTCAGGAGCGGGAGTCAGCAATCCATTCTATGAACAAGAGAAATCCCCATAAACGGTATTCCAGTCTAATTGTATACTACTTTTTGTTCGGATTTAGGCCCCCTCATGTTAGGATCATTTCACCCATCTATTAATATAGCTGTTATTTCTCTTTTGTTAAAAAAAATATAAAGATCCGACTTCCTGTTCTAGTTACCGGCCACTTTTTTTGATAGGGACTGATGTTGAATTAGCTATATGCTAAAGTACTATCTCGCCGTCTAGAGAAATTTATGAACAGGCTAGTTCATCATAACCAAACAGGATTCATCAAATCTCACTCAGCTTTGGGATAACTTACGCAGGTTATATCATATTATTAATTCAACGAATAGTTTCTCCTCCCCTTGAGCAGTATTATCTCTAAATGCTATGAAAGCTTTCGACCAGTTAGAATGGAACTATTTATGGGCGGTTCTACAGCATCTGGGTCTCGGATCGAGTTTCATAAATATGATAAAGGTTCTGTACGCCAATCCAGCAGCATCTTTTCTCACAGGGTCTGTTTGTTCTAACCCAGTCTTTTTTCTTTTTTTTTTTTTTTATTTTTTTTTTTTTTTTTTTTTTTTTTTGATGATTTTTGTTTTTTAAATTTTTAAAGATGTTTCTGAGATCTGGCCATATACATAATATATATATGTTATATGTTATAATACAATGTTACAAAACAGTATTAGCGGGATAACAAGTACATCTCAGGATTTCAATAGATGATGTGAAAGATCTGGTGTTTTGTCTGTTTCCGCTGATGGAGATGGACCAGCACAGGCCTCTGAGTGAATAGTAAAAAAAATAATATAAGGATGACTGTTGAATTTAATAGTAACATGCCATAAATGCAGCCCACAAACAGCCTGCAAAGCAGTATTTTTGGACAAGTATTAATAATTATTATGATTATATTCAGGAATAACAATGAGAAAGTGGTACTAGTATTACGAAGCAAAGAACACAGTATACACTTTATTAACGTAAGGAGTATGGAATCAGTACAGCTCATTGAGAATGAGGATCAGATGGAATGAAGTAAGGAAAATGTGACGTTTTTCCTTACTCCAAAGAAGTAAGAAAATATATATTACCTCTTGCAATCTGAAAGACACCAGCATGTTAAGTGTGTAACAATTTAACAAGCTACATGTAAACCATATTACTGTGGTAATAAACATGGCCATGACATAAACTGTCCTGCTGATTAGTTTTCTACAGAGGACAGGAATCCCTGATATATCAAATATGTAATGTCAAATATGAAGTCGAAATTTCCTTCTATTTTTAATGTTGTCATCTTAAACCATGACTATGTACACAGTGTACGCACAATATACCCAGAGTACTATTCACAGACTCAGAACCTGCAATAGAAATGAAAGTGCAAGTCCTATTTCAAACACAGTCTTTTTAAACCATGACTACCCACACACCAGGCTACAAAAATATAGACCAGGCTTCTGACGCGAGTCACATGACTTTAGTCACTAATTCATATTCAACCGGTTGTCTTACAACAGGATTTATTTTATTTTATTTTATTTTGCAATAGCTCTTAGTATTTGCATGTGTACAGTGTCTAATAATGGGTCATCAGTGTTAGGCTGTGGATAGTTTATGGGGATGCAACATATTAGGAATCGACTTCTGTCTTTCTGAACGGAGGCACAAGTCTTATATACCTACTAACATCGAAAGTATCACTGGAGGGCAAATTACAAAAATCCTGCGTGTCTGTACTACCAGAAGATTGTAAGGGTGATGAGACTGATGGAGGTCTAGTATGTGGGGATGGGACTGGCTTTTGAGCCAACCGCTTTGCTTCGAGATCCAATTTACATATTTGGATATCTCAATCAGCCTGCGTCTCTACTACACAAAGCCTAATCATTTCCGCCTCACATTCCTGTTTTTTAATCAAAAGCTCCATCTCCTTTAACTTTAAGGCAATCCTAGGATCATGAGACACCACAGAGCCAGAGCTGAGATTCACATTTTCAGAATGAACCTCAACACCACCCTCAGACTCTTCTGGTAAAATACCCACATCTACAAATTTCCCAAACAGGTCATCTTTAAGCACTTGTTTTGTAACATCTTTTCGAATGTCAATATGTAAGAACTCTGCCACCAAAATAAGTTATTTTTTCTGACAATGATTAAAGGCCTCAGTTGTAGGACAAAGAGTAAACTCAGTAAAGTCAAACTCCATTACGCCTATGCCTACAACACTTTCCTCCCCACCTACAGTCGAAAACAGTCAAACAATTTGAGAGAAAAGAGTATTTACCAATAGCCAATTATGAGACAAGCAGATGAGCCCCCACTTGTTACGATCCCATTTCTCAGTCTAGGGTTGGGAGTGGGAGTAACAGGTTAACTGAAACTTAAAGGAAGAAATAAAAAAACGTGGAGGAATCACCCCAGTCCTCTGCTCCAGAAAATGCAACCAACAACTTAGTTTGACCACTTAAATAATTCATTTAAAAATGCAAGAT
Organism: Cyprinus carpio; assembly: GCF_018340385.1. Classification (NCBI taxonomy): domain Eukaryota; kingdom Metazoa; phylum Chordata; class Actinopteri; order Cypriniformes; family Cyprinidae; genus Cyprinus; species Cyprinus carpio. Next base: position 26,845,641 of record NC_056586.1, on the reverse strand, counting down.
AGGAAGCAATAAATGTCTTCAGGAGAGGGCCTGGCCAAAACAACAAGCAAAACAGCAGCTGACTAACAGGAGGAGTACTAAATAATCTATCAAGGTAAAATAAAAGAAAATCAACAACAAAAGCTTTCCTCAATTCCCTCACTAACCAAAAACAGGAATAAACATGAGTACCAAATAAAATGGCACCCTCTCCCAACTTCCAAAACTACCACTACAAATTAATCTTCTTGAAAAATGATTTCAAGTAGAAAACCCAGAATAAATCAAAATGAACATTTATTTTTGCTAGGCATAATCAAACAACAATAATAATAATAAAAAAACAATAAAGAAGAAATTCAATCAATTCAAAATGAGAATACATCAGTTTACAGGAAATGCATTAAGATTTGGCAACACAACTGATCAGCAGGAATCACAAATCTAGAATACTAAAATAATTTTTAGGAGTCATACCTAGCATATAGCAAATAGAGAGACATGTGGCAATCATGTGTGAAGTTCTGTTTACAGATGCTTCTTTGAATGTTTCGCCAATCTTCTTTAAATACTCCTTTTGCTGGCATATGAAATGACCTGAAATCCATATCTAACCTGGGGTAGAAAAAACAACATCTGGCAAAGACCTTATCAGGGGCACAATCCATACCAGAATGGGTTCCTGAGTGTTTGACTTCATGAGGAGATCAAAGTCCCACTACAGCTGCAATTTTTCACTGCATGAGAAAATGGATGTGTGACATGAGAAAATTGAGTTGGCAGCCTTTATCATTAAAGATGTCTTTCATGGTGTGAAGCAGCCTTTGATTTGAATGAGCAGACTGATATACACAACACAGAAATGAGAAAATAAGACCACTGGATGCAGCGATTGGCCAATCAGAATGTAAAAAAAATATGTTGAACGTGTTATGAAACCAAATTTCAAAGTAGCTGTAGTAAAGTAAGATACCAAGTAGTCTGCACCACTAAACCACCATTAAAAAAAAAAAAACCAAAAAAATTTAGTCTCTTCTTTAAAGTATGCATCATGGCAAAGATGCTGCAGGTAGATGCCCACTACCCACTGATGATGTCTGATAGCTGCAGTAACATCAAGTTTGCTAATGACACCACATTTTAGGCCCTTATCACAACAAATCAGCCCTTATTCATGAAATACCAGACGTTACTATCTTGTATAAAACCAACAGAACCAAGAAGACAGTGCAAGATCAAGACTCGACTTGTTCCAGTGAACCAACAGCTCAAAAAATGGGTATGTGTATTATTCATATTATATGTTTTTATATATAACTATTAGAGTGTAGTAAATGCAAATTTGTGTAAAATACAATTAATGCACACATATAGAGCAATGTAAAAATAATATGAACAAGTCACTGCAAAATATGTGTTTTCATTACTTAATATGTAAAATATAAATAAACCAATTTCAGCTTCATTTTTTAAGTTTAATCGAAAAGATTCAAACAGGCAAGATTTTTAGATTTTAGATTTCAGCCCATTACTTTTTCCAATTTGATTATACTCAAACATTTTCAATATCTAGTTTTTTCAAACTCAGCAGTTTCTGTGCATTAATTTTTTTAGTTTTTATCACAGTTCATTCAGAAACACATCTTTCACAATTAGTAATAATTTCTCAGTAAAAATCAAGTGATGAAATTGAATCTGTTTGTAAACTCAATGTCTGGTACATGTATTGATTGCCATAAAGTGAGAGGTCAATACCAAATGTTTCATACTCAGTAGTATAAAAAAACTTTTTTTTTTTGTTCCTCTCCTCCGTGCATTTGATGCTATAGAATATCATGATTAATCAGTATGACTTGAGAACAAAACTGAACACAATTTAATCACCAGAAGGATAAACAAAATGGCATTTTGGTGTGATATACTGTCTGCATGCAAAAATGATTTTGCACACGAGAAACACCACAACGATAAGATGATGCTTTCAAAACAGACCTTAAATCAGCCCTCGTTGTGTTTCTGTTTCTTTCTTCTTTGTGTAGAGGACACCAGTTCTGAAGCTGAAAACATGACCGGAGGCACAGCACATAACACCACTATGCAGCAAGAGGGATTTACAAGCTTTGGGATCTTTGTATTATGCATTTTCATTGCCACCATTGTAGTGGGTCTCATTGGAAATGGGCTTGTAATATTTCTGACTGGCTGCAGAATGAAGACGACCGTCAACTCCATTTGGTTTCTCAACTTGGCGATTGCAGACTTCCTCTTCATGTTGTCTTCAATCATATTTCTTCTCTCAGTTTTGGTCTTGTGGAACCTTAACTTACTGATATACATTTGCAGCATCATGTTTACACTAAATCTGTCTGCTAGTATTTTTTTTCTTGTAGTTATCAGTCTGGACCGATGCCTGTGTACATGGATGGTTGTTTGGGCTCAAAATAAACGAACTTTACTTAAAGCCAAGATCATCTGCATAATTGTGTGGGTTTCATCCATTGGATGCAGCATTCCTTCCTTTATGTTTGATATATCTACTTCGCTGGTCACATATCATTTTACACTGAGCTTCCTCATCCCCTTTCTGATCATTGCATCTTCATACATAGCGATTGGAATACGAATCAAACGCCTCAAAAGGGTGAAGCAGCTCAGGTCGTACCGGGTCATTATAACCATAATCCTGGCTTTTTTCATATGTTGGTTTCCATGCCATGTTTGCAGTTTTTATTTAGTAACTGTAGTAGGAACAGTTGTAAGAAATAACTGGAGTGATAATCTAATGATAACGAAAGTATTTTTGATAGCTCTGACTGTCAGTGCCTACCTGGTTTATCTAAACAGCTGTATGAAAAAAGTTTTATATGTGTTCATGTGTGATGAGTATAAGAAGAAGCTTAAACAGTCTTTGCTGCTGGTGCTGGAGACGGCTTTTGCTGAAGATCATCTGGACTTTAAGGCAGGTGCAAAAGAACAACCAGGACATGAAAACCCAATTGAATTGTTAGATATGTAGAAAACTGATCTCTAAATGATAAACCTGGATCTTATCCAGTATGTTTATAGTCCTTATCTAGCAATTTGTAAAAAACAGCAACTGCAAAATTCAAGTTTGGAGCATGACTGTGTATAATGTGTGTTGTAAAACCAAACAGAGAAAATCTCTTCAAGCTAATGAACATTATATATGTTTGTGAAACTTTTTCATGGATCTAAATAAAAAGCTCATTTTGTTCTGCTGATTTCTGTTGGAACTTTATTCTGAATAAAACCAGTGTATCAACATTTTTTACCTCTATTTGATGGCAATTTACTGAACATTTCCTATATTTATGCTCTCGCAGTAGCAAATTCTTATTGAATGGTTTTCCCTAAATAGCAAATAAATAACTAAAAATAAAAAATAATAGGATTAATCAGTTTAACTGATGACATATATGGGACAAAACATGGGGAATATACCATCTGCACAAAAACATTTTATTTCTGAATTGCTCTAGTTGGACGTTCATCCAACATTTTTTTTAAATATGTAATGGTATGTTTTCTTAATATGATACACTTATTGAATATTGTGTTATGTTTGTATTTTCTGCATTGCTCTGAGTCACATGCTTCTTTGCTGATTTAACAGAACAAAGAACAGCTATTGATCTTTAAGATGTGTGTGACAGTAAAAGAGCACATACAATCCTTATTCTAATATGGAATTGGAATGGAATGGTAAAAGGGTGTTGGTATGTGACAGGAGGGTCTCCAAGAATAGAATATGATAAGTTAGTCTAAGAATGTGTTTGAAAATACCATCATTGGCCTAGAGAGATACCATTCTGAGAGATGAGACTATAAGAGAGGAAGGATGCACTCCCTTCACTGTTACACTCTGTGGCACACTTTGACTGACTGACTGTATGACTGCTGGCCTTTTCTTGCCAGAAAATAAAACTAAAAGACAATTGGTATATTTGTCTATTATTCAGAATTATTTATTTTGTTTATTTGCCACAACAAGTTACTACTTGTTTCAGAATGTTCAGAGAATATTCAAAAGTAATGTTCCCATAGTGTTTGCAAAATTATAAAATGGAATGTTTTATTTTATAAAGTCAACATTTTAAAACATTTATGAAAAAAGAAACATTCAGAAGTAACGTTTTAATAGAAACAATAGCAACATTAGCAAAAGGTCAGCTGCACAAAGGAATGGGCCCAATCTTTGCAAGTGAAAAAGACACAGAAAATGGAAATACTCCTACAAATTTCCCCTGCAACAATATTCGAGCTATATTCCTTTGCATTTTGAGGAGTTGTAGTTACATGTGAAACAAGTCACCCTCCGTGGTGGGCAGATTGAGGCTTCGTGAAGCAATGAAACAGTTGAAGCAAATGTGCCATATTGTGTCGAGGCTTCGAATCAATCCGACACCCATCTCAACGGTGACACCTAGTGGTCACTTGCAGGTGTTGATCTGAAATAATTTTGACAACGAGCCATTAAAAAATGTGTTGTTTTTATTATTGTATGTTTCTAATATGTGAAGCTTGTAACCTGTAGGCTTCTCACTGTGCATAATGTTATTTTTCTCATGAAAAATGAATATTAATAAAATAAATCAAGCCACAATGTCTCACTTTTTTAGAGATTTTTATTCAAAAATATCAATTTCTCTGCTGTGGAAGGACTTAGTCTACTTCTTTTTTTACAGATAATTTCTCCAGCCTTTGAAAAAATCCTCTCACAAAAACCCACGAGGTCAAGATGCGTTGACTTCGCTTTTATACAGATGTGTGATTGTGTGGTCTGTACCCGATCGTGTCAATCAAATGCTGATTTGGCGGACCATGCCGTAGTCATGTGACATGGGTGTTTTGAATCACGCTTCGGATCAGTGTTTCGAAACATCTGCGCTTCGGGATCTTGCAAAGCTTCGGAACATCTGTTTCACGTCAGCCATCCCTAGCTGGCCTTGAACTCGTGGTCTCTCAGCTGAGCCATGCTGTCTTCTTTCAACTACATGTATTGTTAAATGTGCAAACTGCGCCTTTATTTAGTTATCTATGACATGTAATTATATTGATTGATATCTATTATTTTGTGTAGGCCTATATTATAGGCTGTGGATAGTTTATGGGGATGCACATAAATATATTGCATACACATACACACACTGTAACGGGGCTGACGAGACGCGAGACGTGCAGATCCATATGCAAGCTTTTATTGGACAGAGACGTGGTCATAACAGGCATGGGTCCAACACTGGCAAACAGGTATATAGAGGGCAAGAAACAAGAGTAATCCTAGGGCATGTGTGGCTCTTTGAGCGTACAATATCCAGAGGGCTAAGCAAGAGAGGTAATCCAGAATTCAGAGCAAAGGGTCAAAACACGAGTAACAGGGCAAAGCAAGAAAAAGACTAAACTGTGAAAAACTATAAACTGAAACAAGACTATGAAAACTATAAACTGAAACAAGACTATGAAAACAACATGGAATATCGCTAGGGGAGGGATATTGTGCAGAACAATACTCGGCAGTGTGCGAAAAAAAGGAAGTCCAATGCTTATAAAGCATGTCTGATGATTGTGCTGTGTGTGTGTAATTGGTTGCAGCTGTGTGTTATTGTTTTCTGGTGAATGTGATTGGTGCAATGGAGCATGGGAAATGTATTCCAGGGTGTACTGTGTAGTGTGAGAGTCTTGTTGTGGAAGATGACCTCTGGTGGTGATTTAATGGAAGTTCAAGTGATCGGATCATGACACACAACTTCAAACTTGCAAGTACAACCATGCACATGCAAAAAAAAAAAAAAAAAAAAAAACATGCACACACATTCACTCACAAGTATTAATAATAATATATCAGTGATGCAATACATTTCACATTATTATGTTTATTTTTTGCTACTGTATATTTATGCTATTTTATGTTGTGGATTCAAACATGTATGAATGTATTAATGAATAAAGACCTTTGCAAATAAAAAAGGGTGTTTCATTATATTTACTGATATTCAATCTGTAGATCACACAAATATTAGAACTAAATTAACACTTACATAAATATTTCATTTTGTAAAAAAATTTACAATCCTACCATAGCCTATCAAGGTCAACTGAATAATCTGTGCACTTCTGTGAAAAAGCAAGTGTGATAAAATAATTCATTTCTGAATGGTTCCCATACTATATTCAGTATGACCGTGAGTTTGGGAGAGGAGACCCTGTTAATGCGAGGACAGATTTGTTGCTCTTACCACGGTGCCCGGGAGAGGATATGGTCGGTCCACTTAGTTTTGTCGTGGCCACAACATAATAACTCGTGGGAAAGTGATAATATGTCATAGCCACAAGATATTAACTCGTGGGAACGTCATATTATGTTGTGGCCATGAGATCATTTTGTCGAGATAATGAGATCCTTATGTCGTTGCCTCAAGATGTTATGTTGAGGGAAGACATCCATTTCTCGTTCTGAGTTTAAACAAACCTGCGTTACCATGGCAACCCGGGATTATCAGAGATTTATTTATTAATATTTTTATTTTGATTCATGAAATTATTATATTATTTATTATAGAAAATATTTAATTATTAAATTATTATATTAACCATATGCCTTGGTTACTTAACTTTATTACATGTGATAGTCAGCATTCAAATGAAGTTTATCATGAATAAATGTTACATAAAGTGCATAAATTAAAATAGGCCTATAAGACAACATTTTATCCATCCTACAGTCTTGTAAGTACATTAACTGATCGTCTTTTTCCCCGTAATAATTGTATATTATAATAATTATTATTATTATTATTAGACTATTATTATTGGTTATATTTTATATTAGTTTATATTCTCTTTTTTGTTTCATTTCGATCTCTTTACTCAACGTTCTGAATACTTTTGTATCTAATAGCCTTCTGTAAAAGCTCGACATGCAAGTCAAGCTTTGATTATGCATGTGAACTAACGTTCATTTCCTTAAGCATTTTTATGTTGTCACTGTATCTCAGCTGTTCTTACTGGAGTCCTCCTTCCACCTTTAACATACAGGTGCATCTGAATAAATTAGAATGTTGTGGAAAAGTTAATTTATTTCAGTAATTCAACTCAAATTGTGAAACTTGTGTATTAAATAAATTCAGTGCACACAGTCTGAAGTAGCTTAAGTCTTTGTTTTTTTTTTTAATTGTGATGATTTTGGCTCATTTAAAAAAAAAAGAAACACCAATTCACTATCTCAACTAGGGATATGGCGATATAAAATTTTCCTGTTGCGATTAATTGCTAATGTTTTTATCACGGTATATCATCACTGTATTGAAATTTAGCTTAAAAAAAGTGGTCATAAAACAGTATAACAGGTTAAATAACTTTTTTTCTTATAACAAAAAATAACTGAACATTTAAATACAATAAAGCAATACAGAAAAATTTATAAAGTTACAAGTTTTACACAGATTAAAGTGCAAAAGAACTATAAAGACCAATCGGTATCACTTTACAATAAGACCTCATTAGTTAACCATTAACATTCACAATTTGCTACAGCACTTATTAGCTTTGTTAAAACAGATACAAGTTAGTTCATGTTTAGCCATTTGTTAAAACAGCTGCAACCCTTTCGATTTAAACAACGGTTATTGAAATTGAACAATACAACACAAACTACAACTAGAGACAAAAATGAAGTAATCCAACCGAAGCTTAAATGAGCGTGTCAAGTTGAATAAAACTCTCTAAACAGGATTAACAAGATAATGATTTTTTTGGGGGAAAAAAAAGATGCTTTTACAGCAATTCACTTGCAAAGGGAGACTATAGCAGTGCTATTTTAGTATCACTGAGATACTGTTATAGTTTGATCAAAATTTTGTATTTTAACTTGTAACACCTAACTTTTTGATGGCACATAAAGATTGAGGGACCACAGAGACTGATTCATTTTCAGCGAGCCCATGTGTATTAAAGACATGCCGTGAGTCGCACATTCACATCAACAAGTCCAAACATCAGCATATAAAGTCTTCCAGAAGTTGAGGAAACACAAATTTAGTACATCAAGTCCATCAGTTCATAGATATGGGACCAAGTTAGCAATTTGTCACAGTGAAATCCATCTGTGAAAAAATATGAGACCAACAGTCCTTAAAGGAAGCAAGGAAGACATCTGAACCAGCAAAACATATCATCCGTTGGTTGATCATAATAAATGAGAAGATGTTTGGATGGAGACAGTTTAGCCCTTTTGCTATAGTCCTGTTTTATCTTTGTGCTGCTTCCTCTCTCATACAAGAACCCTCTGCATTTAAACAAACATACAACCAACACATGTTTAGTGTCAAACCCTAACAGTAAGCATATAAATTAAACTCTTACATATATACAAAACATATTACAGAGTTAGAACATATTGTTCCTCAAACCAGGGCACCAACAAAGGAGAAGACTATTCCATGTGCTTAGCACACTACTTTCTTCCTAATGCTACTTCTTTACCCACTTTTAGGCAAACGAGCAACTAATACAGAGGGCCCCCTAATGATAGGTATAGCTATAATGTGCAAAAAGAACTACTGGGAACAAAAGTGACAGTAAAACTGTTACAAACTTTCATTTAAATTTTTAGTTTTCATAAATTTGTTGTGTTTTTGTTATCTTTGTAGTTTTTTTTTATCTATACCTAATTTTTATTTTAATTTTTTAGTTCAGTATTTAGTTTAGTTATTTCGTATATCAAGTTAACGAAATGAAAATGAGAAAATTGTGACTACATTTTTAAACATTGATATTTTAGTTATTTCATTTATACTTTTTTTTATGGTTTTATTTTTTTATGTTTAGTTAATGGATGGAAATAAGCCTGATCTATAGTGCAACAAGCACTGGCATGAACATTTAAAAAAAAAAAAAAAAAAAAACATATGTAAGGGTTCTTGACATAATTGTCTGTTTACATTAGGGCCAAGTCATTTGATCCAATGAAGAATTTGTTAAAATCAGTTTATAGCAGATCTACCTGAAGAAAACACTGAGACCCATCTACAAAAAATGCCATTTTGACTATAGAAATTTAAATGACTATTCCAGGGTCTGGAAATCACACATTTGAAATCCCCTGGTATTTCTAGGATTGTGGAAACACTTTTAGGAATTCCATGCCAGAATTATATATAACAGAGGCTCATCCACCATCAAAATAGTCCCAATTCCAAAATATTAATTAGAAAACTGTAAACATTTTAAACAAATAAAATTTTAATGCACAATGTATGTGCTGTGCTCTAACAAAAAAAGATTGATCTGAACCCCATTCTCTGTGTGTTCATGTGTGATGAGTATAAGAAGAAGCTTAAACAGTCTCTGCTGCTGGTGCTGGAGACGGCTTTTGCTGAAGATCATCTGGACTTTAAGGCAGATGCAAAAGAACGATCAGGAAATGAAAACCCAACTGAATTGTTAGATATGTAGAAAACACGGCTTTCGCTTGATGAACCTGGATCTAATCCAGTATGTTTATAGTCCTTATCTAGGCAACTTTGTAAAAAACAGAAACTGCAAAATTCATGTTTTGGAGCATCGTGTATAATGTGTGTTGTAAAAAACCAAACAGAGAAATCTTCCCTCTTCCAGTAGGCTAATGAACATTATATAGGTGTTTTTGAAACTTTTAATGAATCTAAATATGCAAAAGCTCATGTTGTTCTGCTGCTTTCTGTTGAACTTTTATTCTGAATAAAACCACAGTGTATCATTTTTTTTACCTGCATTTGATTGGCAATTTCCTTGGGTTTTCATAACATATAACAAGATTAATAAATAAAATATGATTTCACAAATACAAAACTATAAAGATATTGGTTAACAATGTAATCGGTTTTAACTGATTATATATATCAGACAAAAAAATGAAAAAAAAAAAAATACCAGTTGTCATTATTACAATATATTAGCACAAAACGATTATGGAAATTTTTATTTCTGGAATTGTTTTAGTTGGACACTCTCATTTAACATTTTTATTTTTATTTTTTAATGTTACTACTGGTTTCAGAACATTTTTAAATGAATGTTCCTACAACAACAACAACAGCAGCAACAGCAGCAAAAAAAAAAAAAAAAAAAAATTCAGAAGTAGCATTTTAATGGGAACTTAATGGTAATGTTAGTTGACTGGTACTGTTTTCATCATAAAAATGTTGTAAATTAACAAATAAAAGTAGCTGTAGTACAGTAAGAAACTAAATTGTCTACACCACTAAACCAAACAAACAAACAAACAAAAAAAAATATCATTCAATCTCTTCTTAATAATATACATCAGGGGACAAAAAAAAAACTGATTTCGTGCAGATGCCCACCTACACACGTGATGATGTCTGATAGCTGCAGTTACATCAGGTTTGCTAATGACACCACATTTTAGGCCCTTATCAGTAACAACTACAAATTAGCCTATAAGGATATAAAGATTCTCTGCTTATATAAAGCTAAAGCTGGACAAAGATCGAGGAGTCGTTTGCACAGAAAACACTCGTCCCGTTCAGACGCACATCTGCATGAACACTAACAGTTAGGAGGAATGTGCAAAGAAGCCATCGTGGATTAACAACAAACTTCAAGGAATCAGAATCAATCAGCAACATTCATTAAACACCTCTCAACATTTAGCAATTACAGCATTCATGTATAAATGCAGTCTCAAAGAGAGAGCATAATTTTGTGAGATTATTAATTAGTAGTAGGAGGAGTGGTATAGTATTTACATCAATGTTTTCAGTATGATATTTAAATTTGCAACGCATTTGAATTTAAATATACAAATTTATCTTGGGATTGGGTTCATGTGTATGAATATATTGAACATAATATTTAAAATACAGATGGAACATTGTTTCACCCAAATACATAAACTTCTTTATATGATGTAGTCTATAGACCCCTTAAAAGTTTGTAAACATTGCAACGTCTCCGGGTGGGCGGAGCTTAGCTGGAGGCAAAAAGAGGCGCGGACGCAATGTTGACAAGCGTAAACTAGCACGTTTTAGGAGGTATTTATGAAACATGGATGCAGAAGAAGGTTCGGAACTGTCCGAATATGTACAGTCACTGGCTCTGCGGGACCGTGGACAAAAAATAATAATAAAAAAAGTGGGAGTTAGCATACATTTATCAATTAATTCAGTTGATCACTCAGTTCACTGAACAAACTGGTTATCTGACCAAAACATAATGACGAGTGGATAACATTACAGTAGCCTAATTTATTTATTTATTTTTAGCTAAGCCTGGTGTAGTTCTTGTATCTTGTTCTCATGGAAAACATTTTAACCAGGTTTTGGATATTTCTAGACAACATATGAATTACTTTCGGGTGGCTTGGGGAATTTTGTCAAGGCTTATTGTCTAATGTAACCTATCGCTGGGCTAACTATGATTAGCAATGTGGATTATTTTAAGAGACCATTCAAAGGATGGCACACACATCTATCCCTGTATGTTTGTTTAACATTTAAGCTAGCTAGTGCGCTGAAGGTTGGCGACTTTTCACCTCATTAAACATAAACTGCTGATTTGTACTAGATAAAACCAACACACCAGTACATAAGCATAGATTATTTTACCTAATATGAAGTGTGCACTGCAAACACGGAGCATTATTTATGATCGTCTCTGTCTAGTCTGTATGCCGTATTGCATTTCAACCACAAATTGTCTTCGTAATTTCTGTGAAGGAATGTCGGCCGGGATCCGGTGAAACTTTAGTTTTGAACAAAAAGTGCTGTTCCTTCTATTCTGGCAGCCAAAAACACAACAAGACGACATTTTAAAGTAAAAATCTCAAACTTTTAGCGCGCCTGCTATGAGTTCTTCCTTATGTTTTGCCTCCAGCTAGAGCGGTGACGTCACAGTGACGTAAGCGATTAAGGGATCTATATGATGTAGCATGTCAGCCAGGCACTTGTATAGGTAATGGGGTTTCGCAAGGATGTCTATTGTATTTTTTCACTTGGACTTTGATGTGAACTTTTTTTGGTTGTTTTTTTTTTTTTTTTTTTTTTAATCAATGCTATTGGTCACCCTTTACGTCTGTCTGTCTGTTTTACAAATATTTAGCAAATGAAAGTTCTTAAAACGAGCTGTGTGTAAATCTTATTCGATCCTCAGCTGTCAGTAAGCTGATAACTCCGCCCCCTCTATATTCATTGATCAACTGAAAGTTTGAATCAAATGTCACAGTAGACAACAGCTGAGCTGAACAAAGTTTTGCGAAGGGTAAATAAATATCTTGTTGTTTGAATAAGTACTACTAAACACTATGTCTATAAGGCTCATATTTTTTTTATTTGATGTCTGACTGACTCACTGACTGAGACATGTGGGGGGGACGTCGCCTGAGAGAGAGGGCGAGCATTTGCCATCTAGTCATAGCCAATACATAGCCCAACACTTAAATAGCCTGTGCATACAGTAGCATTTCATCTTTTATAAAATGCGATTTTGGCCAAATGCATTTTACCACAGGAAAAACTGAGCGCTCCGTCTCTATATAGCTAAACAAAAACTAGTTTGTAACCTGTAGATGAAAATGTAATGTGAGGCGCCGTCGCCGTTTTAATGACGGACAAAAAAACAACAAAATTCACATTTGCACACACTTCGCTGGTCCAAAAACTATATATTGATAAGTAATACAACAACATATCATTTGTTTTTTACCATCGGAAAATCATAACAGGTGCGCCCCCGCGCTGTTTCGTACTGGAACTTACACAAAGCGACGAGTGATCCTCGTCTCCTAGATAACATATATAAGAAATTTCTTCTTTGATTTATGATTGCTGATACACTTAATTTATTAACATTTAGGCTAATCATGTTATGGTATACTCTCCGCTCGTCCTCACATGTATAAAATGTAGTAAAACATGGTTTTACTACAGTAATGTAGTAGTAACTAAAATTTTTTTACAGAAGATCACTGTGAAATCTTTATATTTTATCATGCAGAATGTAATTCATGATTCATTCCAAGGCTTTCATTTATTTGATCCAAAATACAGCAAAAACAGTAATATTTTTTTTTTTTTAAATTTTAAATAACTGTTTTCTATTTGAATATATTTTAAAATGTAATTTATTTTTGTGATCAAAGCTGAATTTTCAGCATCATTACTCCAGTTCAGTACTCTTCAGTGTCACGTGAACCTTCAGAAATGCTTTTCACTGCAACTGTACTTTTCACACTATTTTTATTTATTTTTTCATTGCTGGCTTATTTAGGGAAAGTGTAGTGAATAAGAAACCTTCAAGAGACCAACATCCCTGGTCCACCACAGTATCAAAATTTTTGCCAGGTAGGGCGGATACATGTTGGATATGTTTATGTGATATAGTAACGGTATGGCTATAGTTTCTTATAATCTGGAATTGAGTTGGACATAATTACTTAAATTATATTTCAAAACAGTTTGTCAAAAATACTTGACTCATTGCTCACCCTCCCCTCTTCTCAATGTCATTCATAATCATGTTAACCAAATAATACAAATTAGCTTATAAAACCAAACAGAATAGCTAAAAAAGAGAAATATATATGGGGAGAGGGACATCCCAGTGGATCACAGTGAAGTCATAAACATCTTCAGCACATTGGCTCACAGAAGGTTGCTGTTGTAATTAGGTTTAAAGAAGTCCCTTAAAACCCTGTTTTATCTATATTATCTAATTATCTAATATTATTATTATGGTTGTTATTAATCGTGAATAAATCTAAAGCTTTGAGACTATTATGTTGTGTTATTTGAATTTGTCATGAAGATGTGACCATTTCTTCCTTTTATGCAGGCTTACTAAATAATCTTGATATAAAAAAAGGGAGGGGGGTGCCCTTTTTCAGTTTCAGCACATGCCCCTCAAAAGGTCTGTGCACGGCCCTGATTTTAGTGATGCATGGTTAATGACAAGCGTTGGAGAGATGGAGAAACAAAACAAACGCTGGTCACAATTTTAGAAGCACAAAACGAGGATTTGTGAAGAAAAACCTCTGAGGATTCCATATAAGCTAAGAGGAGACTGGTTTTCCTTTTGCTAAAGTATGGAAACTTTGTTTTGTTTGCTCCTACATTTCCCAGAGGAGCAGGCGCGACGCATACGTCTTTCATCTTCGCGCCTGCATGTCTTCCGTTCCCCCACAGTCAGCAGAAGTGAGGAAACGTGTTACGTTTTTGAAATCTAGATATTTACCTCACAAAAATGCATGGATTTGCTACAGGGGGCCTTTATTCACCCTCTGGAGCCGTGTGAGGGACGTTTTATTACAGATGTGCGCACTTTATTTCACGTCTTCTTAACAGTTGACAACAAAAACACTCGCTCATACCCCTGTTACACTAAATTCTGTGACCATCGTATTCTGTGACCTAGTAGGCGCTGTTGTCACTGTTTGGCTTGAACTCGAGCAAACAGGAGAATTGGGTACGCAAACAGCGTACAGGCAGAGAATGTCTAATATGGCGAGAAGTTTCCCCTCTCACTACACTTCCGGCTTCTGAACTGGTTGCAGTTCCACTCTGATTCCATATGAGGGCGCTCACAGGACGAGTGCAGAATAGGTGGTGGGCGATACTGCAAAATTGGTATCGATCCGATACCAAATACATATAGTGGTCAGTATTGCCGATACCGATACCAATACGATACTTTTTACTAAAAAAAATAAAATAAAATACTTGTGTAGGGGAGAGCAGTATGTCATTATTTCTGAGGTAAATGAATGGATCAATTCTTTAGGGCAATATTTTTTATTAATGTATTGAAGTCCACAAAATTATTAGTTATTAGGCACTGTAGAATGAATTCTTTACAGCCTTTAAAAAAATAAAAAAATAAAAAAAAAATAAATAAAGAACAAAAATCTCTCCCTTTTTTCTGGTTTTAAAAAGCAAATGAAATAAAGTGCAAACAATTATTACTAAAGAACAAACAAAGAACAAATATACCTGTGCAATTACATTCCCTGAGCCCACCTTCTGGACCCTGTCCCCTGTTGAAGTCACAGGGTTTTTATTGAGAAACAACAACATATTTACATTTTTATCTTAGACAACAGCTCAATATAGGTGTTTGTCATGCTAGACAATAGACATTATATTAGCACACACCGTTAGGCTGTAGGCCTATTTTATAATTTTAATAATTATTATAATTAATTAATTTACATTTCCCCCCATTTACATTTAAATCAATTACATTTTTAATTAAATTAATTAAAATTAATAATTTTAAGTGTTGTTTTACGACTTTACACATTTGTATAATGTTAGAGGGGGGCGTGCGGGATAAGTGAATATAGCCCAGGTCTAATGTAAGAATTAAAGTTAGTCAGGTTGCTCTCAGCTTCGCAATGTCTTATTCTTGAGCAATCTCACTCTAACTAATGCTGAAGATGCGATATGACATGACTAACTAATATTAGCCTACTCTTACAAGCTCCCTGGGTATTCTCTGCCTCTCTGAAATGACTCTCCCAACGAACTCTGTCTCTGTGCGGGGGTCTGGAAGTGGATGGATTTCCCTCCTCATTTCTTCGTTTTTGTAGCTCAGCATTTTCCTTGTCATGTGTTTTTAAGTGTTTGTATAGGTTTGTAGTGTTGCCACTGTATCGAATGCTCTTCTTTATATTAAATTTAAATTTAAATGTAAAATTTAAACTAAAATTAAAAATTTTTACATGTATCACAAGTTGCAGTATTATCATTTAGTGCTGTAAAATAGCTCCACACAACGCTTCTCTTCCTCTCGGCCATCCTGATCTTTCATTCATGGTGCTATCAGCTTTCGCTCACTCAGTTCGCTGCTCCTCGGCGCGTTGTGTCAGTGAGTCACGTGACGACACAACAACGAATCACAGCAGAGCAGCAGGAGGGGGAGGAGTAGCAAAGTGGGCCAGGATGTGAAAGCAGTGTTTGCTCAGGATTGTAGAGGTAGAATACACAGTGGAGAGCTCGGTTCAATGTTGCTGTCTGTGAGACGCGGCTCTCCGTGTGCGCACCGAACACAGCGCGCGAGAAACCAGCTACTCACTTCAGCTTTTCGTGTCTTGTGTTTGGATGGTTTAAACTCTTTTGAATGTTTAAATTGGCAAGGTTTTAAAACACGTGAAAATGATAAGCTTTCGTGACGACGCGCAGCAGTGGCCTGTCAACTTTCCTTAGCGTCCAGACGGTTGAGATCGCCGGGGGCCCCCCAATCAGCCGTGGGCCCCTATAATCGTCACCACCTTTCACCCCACTAGCGACGGCCCTGTGTGTATGCGGTGCAGAATCAGCAGCGAGACTGCATTATAGTAACGCGAAAGCACATTAATATAATAAGCGAGCGCGAATCTCACTGGTCACCCCGCAAACGTAGCACCCCCGGGGTGGGGGGGACATTCGACTCGCCACACACCTGCCACGTTGAGGGTACGTGTGCTGGCCATCCCTCCGTACAGCCCCTGGAGCTCGGTTTCCATTCTGGGACAAGGGGGGCTACGCAGATTTCCTTTGCTCTGGCACAAAACCTGACGTGCGCGCTCAGATACACGCTGCTCTCTCCCGGAGAGGGTGCGCGCACTTAAAACGTGTCTCACCAAAAAATATCATTAACAAAATTACAAATGACAAAATTACAGGGTGGTCTAGAAGCCCCAAACTTTCAATTTTACTTCTTATCAACTCGTGGCCAGGAGGGTCGGTCTGACGCTCTTCAAGACTGCTTTGCTACAACTGACTGGAATATGTTTAAGCAGGCTGTCACTTACAATCACTCCACTGACCTCCAGGAGTACTCGGAGACTGTCACTGCCTACATCACCAAGTGTATTGAGGATGTAACAGTCACAAAAACCATCACTGTCCGGGCCAACCAGAAGCCGTGGATGACAGGGGAGGTCTACAGACTCCTGGAGACGCGGAACGCTGCCTTCAGAGCTGGAGATGAGGGGGGCCTGAGAACAGCCAGGGCCAACCTATCCCGCGGCATCAGAGAGGCTAAGAGACAGTACTCCAGGAGGATAGCCCATCAATTCAGTGACAGCAGAGACACTCGGAGCCTGTGGCAGGGGATACAGACCATTACGGACTACAAGCCCCACAGCGGACCTGTGACAGCAACATCTCTCTGCTGAACGAGCTGAATACCTTCTTCGCTCGCTTTGAGGCACAAAACAGCTCCACTGCACAGAAGACTCCACCTCCTCCCAGTGACCAGGTGATGATGCTGACCCCGGACAGCGTGAGGAGATCTATCAGCAGGATCAATGCACGAAAAGCTCCGGGTCCTGACAACATTCCTGGGCTTGTACTGAGAGACTGTGCAGCAGAACTCATTGATGTCTTCACAGACATTTTCAACATCTCACTTAGTCAGGCTGTTGTTCCCACATGCTTCAAAGCTACCACCATCATTCCAGTCCCGAAGAAGCCATCTCCATCCTGCTTCAATGACTACCGTCCTGTTGCACTTACTCCCATCTTCATGAAGTGCTTCGAACGGCTAGTCATGCACCACATCAAGTCTGCCCTCCCCCCTCCCTGGACCCATTCCAGTTTGCATATCGGTCCAACCGGTCGACCGATGATGCCATCTCAACTACCCTCCACTCAGCACTCACACATATAGAGAAAAAAGACTCATACGTCAGAATGCTGTTCATAGACTTCAGTTCAGCATTCAACACAATCATCCCTCAACAGCTCATTCACAAACTGGTCGAGCTGGGGCTCAACACTTCGCTGTGCAACTGGCTGTTGGACTTTCTGACTGGAAGACCTCAGGCAGTACGTGTCGGCAGCAATACATCCAGCACCATCACACTGAACACTGGGGCCCCCCAAGGATGTGTGCTGAGCACCCTCCTCTTCACTCTGCTGACACACGACTGCACACCGTCACACAACTCCAACCTCTTCATTAAGTTTGCGGATGATGACACGACTGTGGTGGGTCTCATTAGCAACAGAGATGAGACAAACTACAGGAGCGAGGTGAGCCGCCTGGCCGGGTGGTGCAGTGACAACAATCTCTCTCTGAACGTGGAGAAGACGAAGGAGATTGTGTTGACTTCAGGAGAGCGCACACTCAGCATGTTCCTCTGACCATCAACGGTGTGACTGTGGAGAGAGTGAGCAGCACCAAGTTCCTGGGTGTGCACATCACAGAGGACTTCTCCTGGACCGACAACACCGCAGCACTGGCCAAGAAATCACAGCAGCGTCTCTACTTCCTCCGCAAACTGAGGAGAGCCAGAGCCCCACCCCCCATCATGTACACCTTCTACAGAGGCACCATTGAGAGCATTCTGACTAGTTGCATCACTGTTTGGTATGGCGTCTGCAACGCATAGTGAGAGCAGCTGAGAAGATCATTGGTGTCTCTCTCCCCTCCCTCCAGGACATTTATGGAACCCGTCTCACTCGCAAAGCCCTCTGCATTGCAGGTGATCCCACTCACCCGTCACACAGCTTCTTCAGTCTGCTGCCATCAGGGAGAAGACTGTGGAGTCTCCAGGCCAGGACCAGCAGACTGAAGGACAGCTTCATCCATCAGGCTGTCAGGAAGCTGAACTCGCTCCCGAACTTGCCCCCCCGTCCCTCTTCTGCCCCAGGCACCACTGAACTATGAACATCCCCCCCCAGGTCCCACATCCCCAGGTCCTTCCACTAACATACGATGTCATGCACCAGCATTGGTCTGCTCACTACCTCATTCACCATGGAACTGACGTCATTCTACCTCCTCATCAGTCAGTTTAAATAAAATAACTACTCTTGGGCCCTTTGTCACTTTAATCAGACTGAATAAGCTATTTTTTTATGCACTAAAAATCTTTTTATCTGCACTGTTTGTTCACTGGTTTGCACTCTATTTGCCATGTGCCTTGTGCTGCTTTTATTTAACCATATTTTTATTTTTTTATTTTTTTCTATTATGTCTTTTTTTACATTCCCTTATTGTATAGTTTTATCTTATATTTTATATTTGATCTAGATTTTAGGCTCTACTGTTAGTGTTATCTGTATGCACCGGGGGTCTGAGAGTAACGCAATTTCGATTCTCTGTATGTAGGTACTGTACATGTGGAAGAATTGACAATAAAGCAGACTTGACTTGACTTGACTTGACTTGACAGTTACGATATTTAGTTAAATGGATTCACAAAAACAACTATGGATAGAACTGGAACGTAATCAATGTAAAAATAGCTTACCTCAATCGCAGATCTCGCTTTCCTGCCAACTTTAATCAAGAAAATGAATTACTTTAAGAACACTACAACTATGACAACTCTGACAGCTTGGTGGAAAGTGAATAAAATTAATAATTCATCACTATCACCATGTAGATACACCCCAATCTGGCTCAACCCTGATTTTCTACTTTACAGCAAACCTATCTATTTTAATCATGGCAACAAAAAGGAATAACACACCTCTATCATTTATTTAAAAATAACCAACTTGTATAATTTAACACACTAGTCCAGGAGTATGGTCTTGGGGGAGAACAGTATCTCCAGTATCAACAAATAAAATCCATAATCAAATCTAAGATTAATGTAATAAATAACCCACTGCATCCCTCCCAGTTGATGGAAGAGATAATGAAACTCACCAATTCAAAAAAAAATAATATCCAAACTTTATAAACTTATATTAAATACCAATACAACAATAACTTTACCAATTGCTAAATGGGAAAATGACTTGGCTTTCTCCACCAACAGCGACTTCTGGAAAGAAATCTCTAGTAATATATTTTCTATAACCAGCAATACAACCTACAACTAATACAGTATACAAGATGATTCACAGTACTCACATCACTCACTAAGCGAGACAGATATATGCTCACAATGCACACTGGGTACCACTGATGACTATTTGCATGCCACATAGACCTGTCAACCTGTTTGCTCATTTTGGATATTAGTAACCAATAAACTTTCCATCATTATGGGCTGTAGGATTCCTCTGTCTCCATCACTTTGTTTAATGGGGAATACTTCAGAAATTGATAATCTTCCGATTAAATACAAAAATCCGCTCCTCATCTCTCTAATTATCACCCCAAAACTTTTTCTGCTAAACTGGAAATCAAAAAAATGTATACATATATGCTACTGGACTAACCTTCTTATAGAATATATGGCATTAGAGAAAATAGCATACACAAACAAGAAAAATATATTTATATTTACAGTCATCTGGAATCAATTTTTGACTTATCTTAATATACATCTGAAACCTGGTACCGGACCCACGCACTTTCCTAACAACAATTTTACAAACATAGAAAGAGAAGGGGAACAAGGGGAATTAATATAATATCTGTAGATATATGTGGATATGGTTTTGTATGTTTATATATATATATATATATATATATATATATATATATATATATACAGATATGAGTTTCAGATGTGGTTTTGATCAAACCTTTTGTTCCCCATGTCTATGTGTTCATCTTTTGCGGTTTAAGTTGCTATGCGCTTTGTCTATTTAGCGGGTGAAGAGGAACCTCTACCTAGCTGTGCTAATTTTACTATATTAGCATGCAGTTGTGACCTCACACTTATAATTATGCTTGAGAAATGTAATGGATGTTTTTTTTATATACGAGCATTTATGTGTGTTGCTAATAATAGCCCCTGCAATTTTTCCATTCTGGACTTTTGACATTCTGTATTAACATTCTGTGATAACGCTCATGTACTATGTGTGTGTATGAATACATGTGATTACCAAATAAGGAGGGATGCAGGGGATTTAATGCTAATTATATGCAAGGCTATAAAAGGCAGAGGAGAGTTGTGCATGTGGCCGCACTCCGATGGTGAAGACTTAATCGCTGTTACTTTCATTTTTTATTGCTTATGAGTTATTGTCTATTAATAAAGCGAAGCCATTATAAATGGTGATGCGTTAAACCTTTGTTAAAAGAAGACTCTCTGAGTAATTAATTTGTTAGTTATATATTATTCTGGAACTGTATGATCCTACTAAGCTTCAAAAGGCTTGATCTCAGCTGAGCAGGTGTGGGTGTCAGGGAGGTTTCCAAGACTTTTTGCCACTTATCCAGATCTCAGAGGTAAGAGCAAATGGTTTATATCTGATAATGAGAATAAGGAATGTGCATTAGATAATATGGATTTCCCTCCATTAAGAAACATAACAATCAGTGTGCTGATGCTGCCACATTTTAGGCCCTTATCAGTAATAATGTCAAATCAGCCTTTAGTGATGTATTGTAATTTTTTTTTGTTTGGTTTTTATGCAACATTATGTGAACTTGACAGTACAAATGAGAAATCAGCATAGAAGCTGTAGTAGTTTCATTTCAACAGCTCAAAAAATGGGTATGTTTTTTTTACATGTTTTAAATCTCAGAGTGTAGTAAATGCAAAACTGTGTAATGTGCACACATACAGTGTATTGTAAAAATGATATGAACAAGTCATGGCAATGGTTTTTTCATTACTTAATTGTTTCAGTTATATGAGATTTAAATAGGTAAGTTTTTTTTTTTTTTGTAATGAGTTAAAAATTACTTTTTACAATTTGATTACTCAAACATTTAAGGAAGCAACTTAATAAAAGAAATATCAAAAAACATTTACATCATCAATATAATAATATAATATAAAAGCATTAATATAATAATATAAAGTGTTGATGAAAATATAAAAAACAATGTAAAATTTTTATCATAATTGAAGATGGATATTACTCTTCAAATAAATTAAACTGGACAGATTACAGATTAGGAAGGTATTAAATAAACTTTTGGTATCAACTCCAGACATTAGGGAAATTTGTCAAAATGCAGTCTTCAAAATATAACCGAAAACTGATGGAATGACTACTTTGAAATATTTGCATTCTGAATTTTGATTGGTCTTCTTTATTGAATTTAACCACGTTTACACAGCAAACAGAAAACTTTTGTTTTCTTCTTACAATAGTTTTTCAAACTCAGACATTTCTGTGCATTATTGCTTTTATTCACAGTTCATTCACACACATCTCTCATAATTAGTAATTTATTTATTTTTTTATTTTTTTCAGTAAAAATCAAGTCATGAAATTGAATCTTTTCAAACTCTTGTCAATATGAAAACTAGATGAGAAGTAGCCATTGGCTAAATTTGGTACAATGCATAAAATGGAAACATTTATGTTAAAATTGTGCATGGTCCCTTTTCAAATAAATGTAAATAAATAAATACATATCTGGTACTACACTGATTGCCAAAGCAATGGATATAAAGCGGCAAAAGGCAAAAGTTTCATATACAAAAAAAAAAAAACCCTGACCCATCACACTTGAAAAGACAAAACATTTTGTTAAATGTGAAGTCAGACAGCAGTACTGACTGTAAATACTGTAATTCATGTTTAATATGTTCCTTACATCGTTCATCCATGCACTGCTACTCTACGATCATAAAACGAGAACTTTTATTGAAAAAGAAAGCATTTTTCATTCCTCCTCTCCTCCATGCGTTTGATGTAACAGAATATCAACATTACACTCTGCCTTGAGAACAAAACTGAAAATTATTTTGCACATAACAAACACCCCCAATGAAAAGCTGGCGCTCATCACCCATCACATGTTTTCTTTCTCTTTCTTCTTTGTGTAGAAAACACCAGTTTTGAAGCTGAAAACATGACCGCAGATACAACACATAACACCACTATGCAGCAAGAGGGATTTATAAGCTTTGGGATCTTTGTATTATGCATTTTCATTGCCACCATTGTAGTGGGTCTCATTGGAAATGGGCTTGTCATATTTCTGACTGGCTGCAGAATGAAGACGACCGTCAACTCCATTTGGTTTCTCAACTTGGCGATTGCAGACTTCACCTTCATGTTGTCTTCAATCATATTTTTTCTCTCAGCTTTGGCTCCGAGGATCTTTTACTTATTGAAATACATTTTCCAGTTAATGTTATCACTAAATCAGTCTGTAGTATTTTTTTTTCTTGTAGTTATCAGTCTGGACCGATGCCTGTGCACATGGATGGTTGTTTGGGCTCAAAATAAACGAACTTTACTTAAAGCCAAGATCATCTGCATAATTGGGTGGGTTTCATCCATCGGCTGCAGCATTCCTTCCTTTAAATTTGATATGTCTACTTCGCTGGTCACATATCATTTTACACTGGGCTTCCTCTTCCCCTTTCTGATCATTGCATCTTCATACATAGCAATTGGAATACGAATCAAACGCCTCAAAAGTGTGAGGCAGCTCAGGTCGTACCGGGTCATTATAACCATAATCCTGGCTTTTTTCATATGTTGGTTTCCATACCATGTTTGCAGTTTTTATGCAGTAACTGTAGTAGGAAATAACTGGAG
Organism: Cyprinus carpio; assembly: GCF_018340385.1. Taxonomy (NCBI): domain Eukaryota; kingdom Metazoa; phylum Chordata; class Actinopteri; order Cypriniformes; family Cyprinidae; genus Cyprinus; species Cyprinus carpio. The sequence goes on along the minus strand of NC_056586.1, from coordinate 26,822,248 downwards.
TGATTATGTAATGACATCAAAAGTATTTTTGATAGCTCTGACTGTCAGTGCCTACCTGGTTTATCTAAACAGCTGTCTGAACCCCATTCTTTATGTGTTCATGTGTGATGAGTATAAGAAGAAGCTTAAACAGTCTCTGCTGCTGGTGCTGGAGACGGCTTTTGCTGAAGATCATCTGGACTTTAAGGCAGGTGCAAAAGAACGATCAGGACATGAAAACCCAATTGAATTGTTAGATATGTAGAAAACTGGTCTCTAAATGATAAACCTGGATCTAATCCCGTATGTTCATAGTCCTTATCTAGCAACTTGTAAAAAAAGTTTGGAGCATGACTGTGTGTGAAAATGTGTGTTGTAAAACCAAACAGAGAAAATCTCTTCAAGCTAATGAACATTTTGTGAAACTTTTTCATGAATCTAAATAAAAAGCTCATTTTGTTCTGCTGATTTCTGTTGGAACTTTATTCAGAATAAAACCACAGTGTATCAACATTTTTTACCTCTATTTGATGGCAATTTACTAAACATTTCCTATATTTATGCTCTCGCATTAGCAAATTCTTATTGAATGGTTTTCCCTAAATAGCAAATAAATAACTAAAAATAATAGGATTAATCAGTTTAACTGATGACATATATGGGACAAAACATGGGGAATATACCATCTGCACAAAAACATTTTTGGAACATTTTATTTCTGAATTGCTCTAGTTGGACGTTCATCCAACATTTTTTTAAATATGTAAGGGTATGTTTTCTTAATATGATACACTTATTGAATATTGTGTTATATTTGTATTTTCTGCATTGCTTCGAGTCGCATGCTTCTTTGCTGATTTAACAGAACAAAGAACAGCTATTGATCTTTAAGATGTGTGTGACAGTAAAAGAGCACACACAATCCTTATTCTAATATGGAATTGGAATGGAATGGTAAAAGGGTGTTGGTACGTGACAGGAGGGTCTCCAAGGATAGAATATGATAAGTAAGTCTAAGAATGTGTTTGAAAATACCATCATTAGCCCAGAGAGATAACATTCTGAGAGATGAGACTATAAGAGAGGAAGGATGCCCTCCCTTCACTGTCACACTCTGTGGCACACTTTGAGTAACTGTACGACTGCTGGCCTTTTCTTGCCAGAAAATAATACTCAAAGACAATTGGTATATTTGTCTATTATTCAGAATTATTTATTTTGTTTATTTGCCACAACAAGTTACTACTTGTTTCAGAATGTTCAGGGAACATTCAAAAGTAATGTTCCCATAGTGTTTGCAAAATTATAAAATGGAATGTTTTCTTTTATAAAGTAAAAGTTTTTAAAAGTTTTTTTTCATTATAGTTTGTTTAGAAGTAACATTTTAATAGAAACAATAGCAACATTAGCAAAAAGTCAGCTGCACAAAGGAATGGGCCCAATCTTTGCAAGTGAAAAAGACACAGAAAACGGGAATACACCTACAAATTTCACCTGCAACAATATTTGAGCTATATTCCTTTGCATTTTGAGGAGTTGTAGTTACATGTGAAACAAATCACCCTCCGTGGTGGGCAGATCGAGGCTTCGTGAAGCAATAAAACAGTTGAAGCAAATGTGGCATATTGTGTCGAGGCTTCGAATCAATCCGACACCCGTCTCAACGGTGACACCTAGTGGTCACTTGCAGGTGTTGATCTGAAACAATCTTGACAATGAGCCATTAAAAAATGTGTTGTTTTATTGTATTTTTCTAATATGTGAAGCTTGTAACCTGTAGGCTTCTCACTGTGCATAATGTTATTTTGGTCATGAAAAATGAATATTAATAAAATAAATCAAGCCACAATGTCTCACTTTTTTTAGAGATTTTATTCAAAAATATTAATTTCTCTGCTGTTGAAGTACTTAGCCTACTTCTTTTTTTTACAGATAATTTCTCCAGCCGTTGAAAAAATCCTCTCACAAAAACCCACGAGGTCAAGATGCGTTGACTTCACTTTTATACAGATGTGTGATTGTGTGGTCTGTACCCGATCGTGTCAATCAAATGCTGATTCGGCGGACCATGCCACCTGTCGAAACACTTGTGAAACACTTCAAGGCTTCATTTAGCCGTAGTCACATGACATGGGTGTTTTGAATCACGCTTCGGATCATCTGCGCTTCGGGATCTTGCAAAGCTTCGGAACATCTGTTTCACGTCAGCCATCCCTAGCTGGCCTTGAACTCGTGGTCTCTCAGCTGAGCCATGCTGTCATCTGTCAACTACATGTATTGTTAAATGTGCAAACTGCGCCTTTATTTAGTTATCTATGACATGTAATTATACTGATTGATATCTATTATTTTTGTGTAGGCAGTATATTATAGGCTGTGGATAGTTTATGGGGATGCACATAAATATATTGCATACACATACACACACTGTAACGGGGCTGACGAGATGCGAGACGTGCAGATCCATATGCAAGCTTTTATTGGACAGAGACGTGGTCATAACAGGCATGGGTCCAACACTGGCAAACAGGTATATAGAGGGCAAGAAACAAAAGTAATCATAGGGCATGTGTGGCTCTTTGAGCGTACAATATCCAGAGGGCTAGCAAGAGAGGTAATCCAGAATACAGAGCATAGGGTCAAAACATGAGTAACAGGGCAAAGCAAGAAAAAGACTAAACTATGAAAAACTATAAACTGAAACAAGACTATGAAAACTATAAACTGAAACAAGACTATGAAAACAAACATGGAATGGCTTGGTATCGCAGCTATCGCTAGGGGAGGGATATGTGCAGAACAATACTCGGCAGTGTGCGTAAGGAAGTCCAATGCTTATAAAGCATGTCTGATGATTGTGCTGTGTGTGTGTAATTGGTTGCAGCTGTGTGTTATTGTTTTCAGGTGAATGTGATTGGTGCAATGGAGCAATGTATTCCAGGGTGTACTGTGTAGTGTGAGAGTCTTTTTGTGGAAGATGACCTCTGGTGGTGATTTAATGGAAGTTCAGTGATCGGATCATGACACAAAACTTCAAACTTGCAAGTACAACCATGCCACATGCGAAACAAAAAAAAAAAAAAAAAAAAAAAAAAAACATGCACACACATTCACTCACAAGTATTAATAATAATATATCAGTGATGCAATACATTTCACATTATTATGTTTATTTTTGCTACTGTATATTTATGCTATTTTATGTTGTGGATTCAAACATGTATGAATGTATTAATGAATAAAGACCTTTGCAAATAAAAAAGGGTGTTTCATTATATTTACTGATATTCAATCTGTACATCACACAAATATTAGAACTAAATTAACACTTACATAAATATTTCATTTTGTAAAAAAATTTACACTCCTACCATAGCCTATCAAGGTGAACTGAATAATCTGTGCAATTCTGTGAAAAAAGCAAGTGTGATAAAATAATTCATTTCTGAATGGTTCCCATACTATATTCAGTATGACCGTGAGTTTGGGAGAGGAGACCCTGTTAATGCGAGGACAGATTTGTTGCTCTTACCACGGTGCCCGGGAGAGGATATGGTCGGTCCACTTAGTTTTGTCGTGGCCACAACATAATAACTCGTGGGAAAGTGATAATATGTCATAGCCACGAGATATTAATTAGTGGGAACATCATATTAACTCGTGGGAATGTCATATTATGTCGTGGCAATAAGATGATTTTGTCGAGGTAATGAGATCCTAATGTCGTTGCCTCAAGATGTTATGTTGAGGGAAGACATCCATTTTTCGTTCTGAGTTTAAACAAACCTGCGTTACCATGGCAACCCGGGATTATCAGAGATTTATTTATTAATATTTTATTTTGAATCATGAAATTATTATATTATTTATTATAGAAAATATTTCATTATTAAATTATTATATTAACCATATGCCTTGGTTACTTAACTTTATTACATGTGATAGTCAGCATTCAAACGAAGTTTATCATGAATAAATGTTACATAAAGTGCATAAATTAAAATAGGCCTATAAGACAACATTTTATCCATCCTACAGTCTTGTAAGTACATTAACTGATCGTCTTTTCCCCGTAATATTTGTATATTATAATAATAATAATTAGACTATTATTATTGGTTATATTTTATATTAGTTTATATTATCTTTTTTGTTTCATTTCGATCTCTTTACTCAACGTTCGAAATACTTTTGTAACTAATAGCCTTCTGTAAATGCTCGACATGAAAGTCAAGCTTTGATTATGCATGTGAACTAACGTTCATACATTTCCTGAAGCATTTTTATGTTCTCACTGTATCTCAGCTGTTCTTACTGGAGTCCTCCCTTCCACCTTTAACATACAGGTGCATCTAAATAAATTAGAATGTTGTGGAAAAGTTAATTTATTTCAGTAATTCAACTCAAATTGTGAAACTTGTGTATTAAATAAATTCAGTGCACACAGACTGAAGTAGCTTAAGTCTTTGTTTTTTTTTTAATTGTGATGATTTTGGCTCATTTAAAAAAAAAAACACCAATTCACTATCTCAACTAGGGATATGCAGATATCAAATTTTCCTGTTGCGATTAATTGCTAATGTTTTTATCACGGTATATCATCACTGTATTGAAATTTAGTTTAAAAAAAGTGGTCATAAAACAGTATAACAGGTTAAATAACTTTTTTCTTATAACAAAAATAACTGAACATTTAAATACAATAAAGCAATACAGAAAAATGTATAAAGTTACAAGTTGTACACAGATTAATGTGCAAAAGAACTATGAAGACCAATCGGTATCACTTTACAATAAGACCTCATTAGTTAACCATTAACATTCACAATGAGCAATTTGCTACAGAACTTATTAATCTTTGTTTAAAAAAATACAAGTCTTAGTTCATGTTAGCTCATTAAATAAAACAGCTGCAACTTTCGATTTTAACAACGTGTTATTAAATATTGAAATACAATACAATACAAACTACAACTAGATCAAAATGAAGTAATCCAACCGAACCTTAAATGAGCGTGTCAAGTTGAATAAAACTCTCTAACATGATTAACAAAGATAATGATTTTTTGGGGGAAAAAAAGATGCATTTACAGCAATTCACTTGCAAAGGGAGACTATAGCAGTGCTATTTTAGTATCACTGAGATACTGTTATAGTTTTGATCAAAATTTTTGTATTTTAACTTGTAACACCTAACTTTTTGATGGCACATAAAGATTGAGGGACCACAGAGACTGATTCATTTCAGCGAGCCATGTATATTTTTGATGTGATGTGAGTATTGAGTTCACATCAACAAGTCCAAACATCAGCATATAAAGTCTTCCAGAGTTGAGGAAACACAAATTAAGTCCATCAAGTCCATCAGTTCACTGAAAACCCTAATAAGTTGACTGAACTAAATTGATTGAGTAAACTCTTTGCCTCAATTTAATTGAGTAATGGAGCCTACCAAAACTTACATATTTAAGTTTATTTAACTTGGCGGTTTTGTCGACTATACTTAAATACAGTGTTGGGGCAAGTTACTTTTAAAAGTAATGCATTACAATATTGCGTTACTCCCCAAAAAAGTAACTAATTAAGTTACTTAGTTACTTTTTATGGAAAGTAATGCATTACGTTACTTTTGCGTTACTTTTTAAATATGAGCAGGGCTTGATTGTTTTTAATATAAGAAGTTCTATTTATAGCAAATGTAAAAGCCCTTTCACACCAAGAAGTGTAATGAATAAACCTCAGGCTGAAGGAAAAGTAAATTCACGTCTGTACAGTAGCACACAGAAGAAGAAGGTTCAACACTCTTCAGCAATAAAAAAACAATGAAGCACAATTGTTAGTTTATCTAAAGTCATTTTTGATTATTAGTATGGTTGAACTGGATCATCATAGGTCAGCAGCAAAGACATTAGTTAATAAAATGGGATTAGATACATTTGTGTTATTTAACATTTAATTATTTGCAGGTTTGTGTCATATTCTGAGTTTGCATTTCACTGTTTTAATTAATTTTGATGAATACTAACTCAAATTTTTTTGTGAGTAGGATGAATTAATGCACATTCACATTTAGTCTAGAACTACATCATGTTCACACAGCGCACTCAACGCCTCTGTACTTCTGATTTCTCTCAGTATGGGGACAGGAGACTTGTCAGTCAATAAATGGAAAAACAAAGAAACTGGCGTTACTTTTTTGAAAAAGTAACTCAGATATTTCCTTGTAAATTAAAAAGTAATGCGTTACTTTACTAGTAATCTGATTACGTAACTCGAGTTACTTGTAATGCGTTACCCCCAACACTGCTTAAATCGCTCAGTTCACCAAACTTGGTGCTTATTTAATGTACTTCAACGAATATGTTCACTTAACTTGGTATTAATTTCAGGTGTACTTATATATTTAAGTACACCTGACTGCACACATTGTGCACACCAATCTGAAGTAAAACAATGAATAGCATGTTTATTGTTTTGGTTTTTATTGACAAAATGTCACAATATTAATGAAAATACAGTAAACCCTATACTGTAATGGAAATGGGTCACAGCCACACTGTATAGGTGGTAGCAAAATTAACTAGTGTAGTACATCAATAGTACAACACTAACATAATTGTGATACTTGAGTAAAGTATATATGTGCATAATGTAAACATAATTAGATTTGACAGTTTAAGCTTTGTGCAAACATAGTGAACTAAAATAAAACATACTCAACACTGTCTTTCACCAATGTTTCACAGTATTACAGTACAAACTGTAGTGGAAATATTACTGGGTCATAACCACACTGTAAAGGTGGTAACAACAGTAAAAATGTTCAACATTAACTAGTGCACTTACATCAATTGTACAACTCTGTGCACTTAATACACACTCTTATACCTCACAATTGTTATTGTCCTGAACATGTAGGCTAAACATAAGAACTACCAGTCTTACTACAGTTCACCATTTAAACTTTCTGCAAACACGGCAAACTAAACTAATACATACTGAACATGTCTTTGGAGGTCTTTGGCCCAAATGTCACAATATTACAGTACAAACTATACTGTAATGGAAATATTACCAGGTCACAACCACACCACAGAGGTGTAACAATGGTAACAATATCCCAAATTAAATACTGCACATCAATTGTAGAACTGCATTTAACTATTTAAACATACTTTTTATTCTTCATATATGGATAATGGAGTAAATCAATGGGGGAAAACCCAAAACAGAGGGTGGTGTTTAAGTGTCACAGTGACTTTTCTTAAGCAAAGAGCTGGTTTGCTAGAGACTGCACTCTAGGTTTGAGAGCATTCTGTCCCATTGTCATTAGTACATGCTGGATGAAATCAAACGTGTTGGCGAGTGATTTTGGGTAATTCAGGTCTAGTGCGTAAATCAGACCGAAGAGAGGACAGATTGCCTTTGGGAGGTCCTGCATTTTGTCCATCACCACTTGGCCTTCAAGAATTATTCCAATTGAAGTAGTCAAATGCAAGGAGTTGGGGGGCTGAAGATCAGTGTCTTCAAATAAGATCCCCACTGGCACATCAAGGATAGTGTCGCGATGTTCAGACACCTAGTGAAAAAACATGTATAAATATAGTATTGTGATCAGGAATCAAAGGTTTATCATCAAGTATATTAAAAAAAAAAAAAAATCACTAATCCTAATCCAACATTATATTGACATTTATACATTTGAATTTATGTAAATGTAGATGCTTCCTGCAAAGAATTTGGTATACACTTCTTAAAGTATGCATTATAAATTACATTTATTATTTTGAAGACTTGTACAAAAAAAAGTTGGCTACATTTGTATATTAAAGGAATACTTCACCCAAAAATAAAAATGTACTCACACTCAGGCCTTTTAATGATTTTGTTAAAGGCCTTCTGAATTGACTCAATGGGTTTTGGTAAGAAAAAATATTCATATTTTAAAACTTTTTAAAGTAAAATATCCAGCTTCCAGTGGACCATATTCAACTTATAGAAAAAGCACAAGTGATGTGACGTATGATGCACCTTAAAGGCACAATATGTAATTTTTCACCGCTAGAATTTTAGTTGAGGCAGAAATTATTAATTTAGTTGAGGCTTTAAGCTGTCGAAGAGAAACGAGGCTGCTGAACAAACGTGACACACAGCTTTGAAAGCAGCGGAGCTTTTAACATGCCACATTTAAAAAAGTTTAAATGTAAAAATTGATATTTTTTCTTTACACAAACACATGGATTCACATTGCCTTTATTAACCCCCTGGAGCCATGTGGAGCAGGTTTTATGATGGATGGATGAACTTTTCTGAGCTTCAAAATCTCATCCCCCATTCACTCCCATTATAAAGCTTGGAAGAGCCAGGATACATTTTATTATAACTCTGATTGGATGGCTTGAGGGTCAGTAAACCATGGGGTAATACATTTTGGGTGAACTATCCCTTTTAAGAAGAGATGTAATTACTAGACATGACTTGAAGAAAGAAGAGTCTTCGTCTCCAAGCATGACAGGCAGTCCTTAAAGAACAAGGGTTCAGACCTCAGTTGGCTGGTCTGACTTTAGAGGAAAACGTGAAATTCTATTAATGCCAATCTACTTTAAGCATTGTTATGATAATATTTGATTTAAATTAAGATTGTCTATCATACATAAAAGATTACTGATATGAAATATAAATTAAATAAATGACATGTGGACAAAATGAAACAATTTAAAAGGGTAGTTAAAAAGGATGATAGAAAAATTATGTTATCATTTACTAAAGTTGTTCCAAATCTGTATACGTTTCTTTGCTCAGCTGAACACAGGAAGATATTTTGAAGAATGTTTATAGCCAAGGAGTTTTGGGACAACATTGACATGTACATACTAAAAAGAAGCACTGAGGAAGTCAATGGTGCCCAAAAATTGTTCGGTTACAAACATTCCTTTAAAATAGTGCGGGTGAGTAAATGGTGACAGAATTTCCATTTTTGGGTGAACTATACAGTACCTTTAAGTTATGTTAAATAAGACAAATAATTACAGACCTCTATTTGCTGTAAAACCTTCAACAAGTGCTGACCAGGAATCCCCCTTCTGGTTTTAAAAAGGTCCATGAACCGTGAACTGTGTCTGTCCAGGTTTTCATAGAATCCCTGCTATAGATTTTTGTCCGTAAATTCTGTTGAACATGCAAACCTGGGGGAGACAAGGCCAGGTGACATAATCACATATGCTTTTACACAGAAATGCTTTACAGGCTAAGAAATAATTAGAAAATAATGAAGAGGCTAAGAAATAATTCTGCTTTTTCATGTTTAAGGAATAGACCACTAAAAAATTTAAATTTTCATTTACTCATGCTCAAATTGTTGTAAAACCACATGATTTTAATTTAATTTTCTTTTCTTGCGGAGTCAAAAAGTGTAACTTACATTTCCACATCTTCTTATCTCACGTCACCTGTAACAGAAAAAGTTTAAAAATATTAAGTTTAACAAAGTCAGTGCAAAAACATAGAAAATTATATTAAAATTAAGATGCTAATCTTACAATGTTATCCAAAATAAACCTAAACATGCAAAATAAAGGTCTCTGGCTCTAAAAAGTGACTATCGGATAGAGGGATGGCTATTAAATAAGTAAATCACTTTGTAGCTAAAGTAATTACTGGTGACCAGTGTGAAGATGGCCTGTAATTTCACCATCTATGAAACATCACTAACGTTAGCCTAATTCGTCTCAGCTATAGTAGCAATGTTATTATAACACACAATTAACCTGCAATTTGATTTGTATTACAAATCATTTGATATCTCCGTTATCATACCATCGTAAATCCATATCGTTACGTTACTTGATGGCTATGCAAAGTTTGTCCGGTAAATATTGTTATTTTGGATGAGTTTAGTTTGTTTAAATTAACATATTTCACTAGTAGAAATCACACAAAATAACTTTAAATCTACATAATTGTACTTACCCAACATAGTACACGAAGAAAAAAACGTCCGTCTTGAAATGTTGTGTCAGCAACCAAACAGACGAAGTCAAAAAGGACGAATTTTGTAATCCACCAATCAGTGCTTTTGTTCTCTTGTTGCTAGGCAGAATTCCTTGTATGACCAATCACATTAAAGGAAGAACAGAGTGATGTTGAGTTTCTCCAAAGGATTAATCATGATTTTGAGCTCACAACACTTGAAATCTTAAGTTGATGCATTTGGAAGGTAAATAAGTTAAATTAAACTCATATTTTTAAGTGACAGGGCCAAAATGCAAAATTTTAAGTAATGTTTAGTCAACATTACTTGATTGTTTAAGTAAAGACAACATTAGGGTTTACAGTGTTCATAGATATGACCATAAGTAGCATTTTGTCACAGTGAAATCCATCTTTAAAGTGAAAAATATGAGACCAACAGTCCTTAAATGAAGCAAGGAAGAATCTGAACCAGCAAACAATTCATCCGTTGGTTGATCATAATAAGATGAGAAGATGTTTGGATGGAGACAGTTTAGCCCTTTTGCCTATAGTCCTGTTTATCTTTGTGCTGCTTCCTCTCTCATACAAGAACCCTCTGCATTTAAACAAACATACAACCAAACACATGTTTAGTGTCAACCCCTAACAGTAAGCATATAAATAAACTCTACATATATACAAAACATATACAGAGTTAGAACATATTGTTCCTCAAACCAGGGCACCAACAAAGGAGAAGACTATTCCATGTGCTTAGCACACTACTTTCTGCCTAATGCTACTTCTAGAAGTGAATAGAAGTGACGTGACATTTAGCCAAGTATGGTGACCCATACTCAGAATTCGTGCTCTGCATTTAACCCATCCGAAGTGCACACATACAGAGCAGTGAACACACACACACACACACTGTGAACACACACCCGGAGCAGTGGGCAGCCATTTTATGCTGCGGCGCCCGGGGAGCAGTTGGGGGTTCGGTGCCTTGCTCAAGGCACCTAAGTCATGGTATTGAAGGTGAAAAAATCTATTGCATGAGTCTCACACTAATTGCATGAGTTGGCAGCCTTTATCATTAAAGATGTCTTTCATGGTGTGAAGCAGCCTTTGATTTGAATGAGCAGACTGATATACACAACACAGAAATGAGAAAATAAGACCACTGGATGCAGCGATTGGCCAATCAGAATGTAAAAAATAAAAATGTTGAACGTGTTATGAAACCAAATTTCAAAGTAGCTGTAGTAAAGTTAGATACCAAGTAGTCTGCACCACTAAACCACCAGTAAAAAAAATAAAAAAATAAAAAAAAAATATTCTGTCTCTTCTTTAAAGTATGCATCATGGCAAAGATGCTGTAGGGAGATGCCCACTACCCACTGATGATGTCTGATAGCTGCAGTAACATCAAGTTTGCTAATGACAACACATTTTAGGCCCTTATCACAACAAATCAGCCCTTATTCATGAAATACCAGACTTTTCTGTCTAGTATAAAACCAACAGGACCAAGAAGACAGTGCAAGATCAAGACTCGACTTGTTCCAGTGAATCAACAGCTTAAAAATGGGTATGTGTATTATTCATATTATATGTTTTTTTATATATAACCCTTAGAGTGTAGTAAATGCAAATTCGTGCAAGATACAATCAATGCACACATACAGAGCAATGTAAAAATTATATGAACAAGTCACGGCAAAATATGTTTTTTCATTACTTAATATGTAAAATATAAATAAACCAATTTCAGCTTCATTTTTTTTTTTGAGTTTAATCGAAAAGATTCAAACAGGCAAGATTTTTAGTTGAAATTACTTTTTCCAATTTAATTATACTCAAACATTTTCAATATCTGGTTTCTCAGCAGTTTCTGTGCATTAATGTTTTTATCACAGTTCATTCAGAAACACATCTTTCACAATTAGTAATAATTTTTCAGTAAAAATCAAGTGATGAAATTGAATCTGTTTGTAAACTCTGGTCAGTGTCTGGCACATCTATTGATTGCCAAAGGTTTCATACTCAGTAGTATAAAAAAACGGTCATATGGTCATTAAAAAAAAAAAAAACTTGTCAGTTTATTTAATTATTTTTCTTTATTTTTTTCCTCTCCTCCGTGCATTTGATGCTATAGAATATCATGATTAATCAGTATGACTTGAGAACAAAACTGAACACAATTTAATTTTAGGTTTATTTTAGGTTTTTAATCACCAGAAGGATAAACAAAATGGCATTTTGGTGTGATGTACTGCATGCAAAAATGATTTTGCACACGAGAAACACCACAATGATAAGATGATGCTTTCAAAACAGACCTTAAATCAGCCCTTGTTGTGTTTCTGTTTCTTTCTTCTTTGTGTAGAGGACACCAGTTCTGAAGCTGAAAACATGACCGGAGGCACAGCACATAACACCACTATGCAGCAAGAAGGATTGATAAGCTTTTGGGTCTTTGTATTATGCATTTTCATTGCCATCATTGTAGTGGGTCTCATTGGAAATGGGCTTGTCATATTTCTGACTAGCTGCAGAATGAAGACGACCATCAACTCCATTTGGTTTCTCAACTTGGCGATTGCAGACTTCCTCTTCATGTTGTCTACAATCATATTGTTTCTCCCAGTTTTGGGTCCGTTTAACTTGAACTTATTGATGTACATTTTCCAGATAATGTTATCAATAAATCAGTCTGCTAGTATTTTTTTTCTTGTAGTTATCAGTCTTGACCGATGCCTGTGCACATGGATGGTTGTTTGGGCTAAAAATAAACGAACTTTACTTAAAGCCAAGATCATCTGCATAATTGGGTGGGTTTCATCCATCGGATACAGCATTCCTTTCTTTACATTTGATATATCTACTTCGCTGGTCACATATTATTTTACACTGAGCTTCCTCATCCCCTTTCTGATCATTGCATCTTCATACATAGCGATTGGAGTACGAATCAAACGCCTCAAAAGGGTGAAGCAGCTCAGGTCGTACCGGGTCATTATAACCATAATCCTGGCTTTTTTCATATGTTGGTTTCCATACCATGTTTGCAGTTTTTATTTAGTAACTGTAGTAGGAACAGTTGTAGGAAATAACTGGAGTGATTATGTAATGACATCAAAAGTATTTGTGATAGCTCTGATTGTCAGTATATACCTGGTTTATCTTAACAGCTGTTTGAACCCCATTCTCTATGTGTTCATGTGTGATGAGTATAAGAAGAAGCTTAAACAGTCTCTGCTGCTGGTGCTGGAGACGGCTTTTGCTGAAGAACATCTGGACTTTAAGGCAGGTGCAAAAGAACGAGCAGGACATGAAAACCCAACTGAATTGTTAGATATGTAGAAAACTGGTCCCTAAATGATGAACCTGGATCTAATCCCATATGTTTATAGTCCTTACATAGCAACTTGTAAAAAACAGCAACTGTAAATTTTGAGTTTGGATCATGACTGTGTATAATGTGTGTTGTAAAACCAAAACAGAGAAAATCTCTTCAAGCTAATGAACATTATATATGTTTGTGAAACTTTTTCATGGATCTAAATAAAAAGCTCATTTTGTTCTGCTGATTTCTGTTGGAATTTTATTCTGAATAAAACCACAGTGTATCAACATTTTTTACCTATATTTGATGGCAATTTACTAAACATTTCCTATATTTATGCTCTCGCAGTAGCAAATTCTTATTGAATGGTTTTCCCTAAAAAGCAAATAAATAACTAAAAATAAAAAATAATAGGATTAATCAGTTTAACTGATGACATATATGGGACAAAACATGGGGAATATACCATCTGCACAAAAACATTTTTGGAACATTTTGTTTCTGAATTGTTCTAGTTGGACGTTCATCCAACATTTTTTTAAATATGTAAGGGGTGTTGTGTTTCTTTTCTGATACACTTATTGAATATTGTGTTATGTTTGTATTTTCTACATTGCTCTGAGTCACATGCTTCTTTGCTGATTTAACAGAACAAAGAACAGCTATTGATCTTTAAGATGTGTGTGACAGTAAAAGAGCACACACAATCCTTATTCTAATATGGAATTGGAATGGAATGGTAAAAGGGATGTTGGTACGTGACAGGAGGGTCTCCAAGGATAGAATATGATAAGTAAGTCTAAGAATGTGTTTGAAAATACCATTCATTAGCCCAGAGAGATAACATTCTGAGAGATGAGACTATAAGAGAGGAAGGATGCCCTCCCTTCACTGTCACACTCTGTGGCACACTTTTTAGTAACTGTACGACTGCTGGCCTTTTCTTGCCAGAAAATAAAACTCAAAGACAATTGGTATATTTGTCTATTATTCAGAATTATTTATTTTGTTTATTTGCCACAACAAGTTACTACTTGTTTCAGAATGTTCAGGGAACATTCAAAAGTAATGTTCCCATAGTGTTTGCAAAAATTATAAAATGGAATGTTTTCTTTTATAAAGTCAACATAGTTAAAAAACATTTATGAAAAATTATGAAAAAAGACACATTCAGACGTAACATTTTAATAGAAACAATAGCAACATTAGCAAAAAGTCAGCTGCACAAAGGAATGGGCCCAATCTTTGCAAGTGAAAAAAAGAAACCACACAGAAAACGGGAATACTCCTACAAATTTCCCCTGCAACAATATTCGAGCTATATTCCTTTGCATTTTGAGGAGTTGTAGTTACATGTGAAACAAGTCACCCTCCGTGGTGGGCAGATCGAGGCTTCGTGAAGCAATGAAACAGTTGAAGCAAATGTGCTATATTGTGTCGAGGCTTCGAATCAATCCGACACCCGTCTCAACGGTGACACCTAGTGGTCACTTGCAGGTGTTGATCTGAAACAATCTTGACAATGAGCCATTAAAAAATGTGTTGTTTTATTGTATTTTTCTAATATGTGAAGCTTGTAAACTGTAGGCTTCTCACTGTGCATAATGTTATTTTGGTCATGAAAAATGAATATTAATAAAAAATAAATCAAGCCACAATGTCTCACTTTTTTTAGAGATTTTTATTCAAAAATTATTAATTTCTCTGCTGTTGAAGGACTTAGCCTACTTCTTTTTTTTACAGATAATTTCTCCAGCCGTTGAAAAAATCCTCTCACAAAAACCCACGAGGTCAAGATGCGTTGACTTCGCTTTTATACAGATGTGTGATTGTGTGGTCTGTACCCGATCGTGTCAATCAAATGCTGATTCGGCGGACCATGCCACCTGTCGAAACACTTGTGAAACACTTCAAGGCTTCATTTAGCCGTAGTCACATGACATGGGTGTTTTTTTAATCACGCTTCGGATCATCTGCGCTTCGGGATCTTGCAAAGCTTCGGAACATCTGTTTCACGTCAGCCATCCCTAGCTGGCCTTGAACCCGTGGTCTCTCAGCTGAGCCATGCTGTCATCTGTCAACTACATGTATTGTTAAATGTGCAGACTGCGCCTTTATTTAGTTATCTATGACATGTAATTATATTGATTGATATCTATTATTTTGTGTAGGCCTATATTATAGGCTGTGGATAGTTTATGGGGATGCACATAAATATATTGCATACACATACACACACACACACACTGTAACGGGGCTGACGAGACGCGAGACATGCAGATCCATATGCAAGCTTTTATTGGACAGAGACGTGGTCATAACAGGCATGGGTCCAACACTGGCAAACAGGTATATAGAGGGCAAGAAACAAGAGTAATCCTAGGGCATGTGTGGCTCTTTGAGCGTATAATATCCAGAGGGCTAAGCAAGAGAGGTAATCCAGAATTCAGAGCAAAGGGTCAAAACACGAGTAAACAGGGCAAAGCAAGAAAAAAGACTAAACTGTGAAAAACTATAAACTGAAACAAGACTATGAAAACTATAAACTGAAACAAGACTATGAAAACAAACATGGAATGGCTTGGTATCGCAGCTATCGCTAGGGGAGGGATATGTGCAGAACAATACTCTGCAGTTTGCGAAAGGAAGTCCAATGCTTATAAAGCATGTCTGATGATTGTGCTGTGTGTGTGTAATTGGTTGCAGCTGTGTGTTATTGTTTTCAGGTGAATGTGATTGGTGCAATGGAGCATGGGAAATGTATTCCAGGGTGTACTGTGTAGTGTGAGAGTCTTGTTGTGGAAGATGACCTCTGGTGGTGATTTAATGGAAGTTCAGTGATCGGATCATGACACAAAACTTCAAACTTGCAAGTACAACCATGCACATGCAAAAAAAAAAAAAAAAAGAAAAACATGCACACCCATTCACTCACAAGTATTAATAATAATATATCAGTGATGCAATACATTTCACATTATTATGGTTATTTTTGCTACTGTATATTTATGCTATTTTATGTTGTGGATTCAAACATGTATGAATGTATTAATGAATAAAGACCTTTGCATTGCAAATAAAAAAAGGGTGTTTCATTATATTTACTGATATTCAATCTGTACATCACACAAATATTAGAACTAAATTAACACTTACATAAATATTTCATTTTGTAAAAAAATTTACAATCCTAACATAGCCTATCAAGATTAACTGAATAATCTGTGCAATTCTGTGAAAAAGCAAAATAATTCATTTCTGAATGGTTCCCATACTATATTCAGTATGACCGTGTGTTTGGGAGAGGAGACCCTGTTAATGCGAGGACAGATTTGTTGCTCTTACCACGGTGCCCGGGAGAGGATATGGTCGGTCCACTTAGTTTTGTTGTGGCCACAACATAATAACTCGTGGGAATGTGATAATATGTCATGGTCACAAGATATTAATTTGTAGGAATGTCATATTAACTCGTGGGAACGTGATATTATGTCGTGGCCATGAGATCATTTTGTTGAGGTAATGAGATCCTAATGTCGTTGCCTCAAGATGTTATGTTGAGGGAAGACATCCATTTTTCGTTCTGAGTTTAAACAAACCTGCGTGACCATGGCAACCCGGGATTATCAGAGATTTATTTATTAATATTTTATTTTGATTCATGAAATTATTATATTATTTATTATAGAACATATTTAATTATTAAATTATTATATTAACCATATGCCTTGGTTACTTGACTTTATTACATGTGATAGTCAGCATTCAAATGAAGTTTATCATGAATAAATGTTACATAAAGTGAATAAATTAAAATAGGCCTACAAGACAACATTTTATCCATCCTACAGTCTTGTAAGTACATTCATTAACCAATCGTCTTTTCCCCGTAATATTTGTATATTATAATAATAATAATAATTATTATTATTATTAGACTATTATTATTGGTTATATTTTATATTAGTTTATATTCTATTTTTTGTTTCATTTCGATCAGTTTACTCAACGTTCGGAATACTTTTGTAAATAATAGCCTTCTGTAAATGCTCGACATGCAAGTCAAGCTTTGATTATGCATGTGAACTAACGTCCATACATTTCCTTAAGCATTTTTATGTTCTCACTGTATCTCAGCTGTTCTTACTGGAGTCCTCCTTCCACCTTTAACATACAGGTGCATCTGAAATAAATTAGAAATGTTGTGGTGAAAAGTTAATTTATTTCAGTAATTCAACTCAAATTGTGAAACTTGTGTATTAAATAAATTCAGTGCACACAGTCTGAAGTAGCTTAAGTCTTTGGTTTTTTTAATTGTGATGATTTTGGCTCATTTAAAAAAAAAAACACCAATTCACTATCTCAACTAGGGATATGCAGATATAAAAATTTTCCTGTTGCGATTAATTGGCTAATGCTTTTTATCACGGTATATCATCACTGTATTGAAATTTAGTTTTAAAAAAAGTGGTCATAAAACAGTATAACAGGTTAAATAACCTTTTTTCTTATAACAAAAAATAACTGAACATTTAAATACAATACAAAAGCATACAGAAAAAAATTTATAAAGTTACAAGTTTTACACAGATTAATGTGCAAAAGAACTATAAAGACCAATCGTGTATCACTTTACAATAAGACCTCATTAGTTAACCATTAACATTCACAATGAGCAATTTGATACAGAACTTATTAATCTTTGTTTAAAAAAAATAGGATACAACTCTTAGTTCATGATAGCTCATTAAATAACACAGCTGCAACTTTCGATTTTAACGACGTGTTATTAAATATTGAAATACAATACAATACAAACTACAACTAGAGAAAAATGAAGCAAGCCAACCGAACCTTAAATGAGCGTGTCAAGTTGAATAAAACTCTCTAAACATGATTAACAAAGATAATGATTTTTTTTGGAAAAAAAAAGATGCCTTTACAGCAATTCACTTGCAAAGGGAGACTATAGCAGTGCTATTTTAGTATCACTGAGATACTGTTATAGTTTTTGATCAAAATTTTGTATTTTAACTTGTAACACCTAACTTTTTGATGGCACATAAAGATTGAGGGACCACAGAGACTGATTCATTTCAGCGAGCCATGTGTATTAAAGACATGCTGTGAGTCACACATTCACATCAACAAGTCCAAACATCAGCATATAAAGTCTTCCAGAGTTGAGGAAACACAAATTAACTCCATCAAGTCCATCATTTTCATAGATATGACAATAAGTAGCACTTTTTTGTCACAGTGAAATCCATCTTAAAGTGAAAAATATGAGGACCAAATGCTTTCCTTAAATGAAGCAAGGAAGAATCTGAACCACCAAACAATTCATCCGTTGGTTGATCATAATAAATGAGAAGATGTTTGGATGGATGGTAGGGTTAGCCCTTTTGCCTATAGTCCTGTTTATCTTTGTGCTGCTATTCCTCTCTCATATCCAAGAACCCTCTGCATTTAACAAACATACAACCAACAGATGTTTAGTGTTCAACCCCTAACAGTAAGCCCATATACAAAACTCTACATTTATACAAAACATATACATAAGTTAGAACATATTGTTCCTCAAACTGGAAATCACACATAACAAAGGAGAAGACTGGTCCATGTGCTTAGCACACTACTTTCTTCCGAATGCTACTTTCTTTACCCCACCTTTTAGGCAAACGAGCAACTAATACAGAGGGCCCCCTAATGATAGGTATAGCTATAATGTGCAAAAAGAAACTACTGGGAATTTAAAAGTGACAGTAAATAACTGTTACAAACTTTCATTTAAATTTTTAGTTTTCATAAATTTGTTGCTGGTTTTTGTCACTTTTGTAGTTTTTTTATCTATACCTAATTTTTATTTTAAGTTTTTAGTTCAGTATTGTTTTAGTTATTTAGTATATCAAGTTAACTAAATGAAAATGAGAAATTTAGCCTTGTGTTTAACTGAAAACATTATCTTTGAAGTTAACATTTATACTTTTTTGGTTGGTTTTAATTTTTTTATGTTTAGTTAACTTAATAAGCCTGATCTATACTCTGCAACAAGCACTCGGCATGAACATTAAAAAAAAAAAAAAAAAAAAAAAACACATATGTAAGGGTTCTTGACATAACTGTCTGTTTACATCAGGGGCCAAGTCATTTGATCCAATGGGAATTTGTTTAAAATCATTTATAGAGATCTACCTGAAGAAACACTGAGCCCATCTACATAGAAAATGCATTTGACTATAGAAATTTAAATGACCTCTTCCAGGTCTGGAAATCACACATTTGAAATCCCCTGGTATTTCTAGGACTGTGGAAACACTTTTAGGAATTCCATTGCCAGAAATTATAAAAACAGAGGCTCATCCACCAACAAAAAAATATTTCCCAATTCCAAAATCTTAGATTACACAAAACTGTAAACATTTTAAACAAATAATTTCTTAATGCAAATGTATGTGCTGTGCTTAACAAAAAAAGATTAGTGGCCGAACTTCGACTTCCATTTTCCAAGTAATTTAACCTCTTTAGCATGTTTTCGTTTGCCATTTTCTGAGGCAAACGGCAATGTGAGAGAGATTTTATCTTTTGTGTTTAACTTGGAAACACATCCATCTTTGAAAAATCAACACTAGATTTCCAAGTGCAGTTATATAGACTATGAAACAACTGTGTTACTCTGAGTAGCTCATCGATCTGAACGGGATGAGTATTTAAAATGATTGCAAAGTGAACGCTGGGTGTGACCTCGTCCTCCCCGGAGCTGTGAGGGGGGCTGGGCTCCGTTCTCTCTCGCATTGATGGGTTGTTTCTCATGCCACGCCGAAAATAGGATAGAAGCGGCGTGGTGGTAGCTGAACTGAGCCAAGTCCACCACTGCGATTCAAATAACTTGATAATATAAGCATCTGATAGAGAAGGAGCACGTAAGAAAACATGAAATGGGTCTTACAAGATCAAGATTAAAAAAAAAAAAAAACTATTTATTTCTCTAAACCTTGGCTTGAAAAAAAAAAACTCCCTTTATCACCACACACGATGAAAACCCCAATGGTGTTTCTCAGAAATGATAAAACATTTATTAAATAAATCTAGGCAGAATTACTATTTTCAAGGAAGTAGACCAAGCTCTAAGATTTACGCAAAAGTGAAAAGTCTGCTAATATTTCACAGTGAAATGGCCAATCTGGGCTCATTATGACAGACCCCAAAAGACATTAATATCGCCTTCCACACTTTTTATTCTAACCTCTTTACTTCTTGTTTGATGGTGGCCCTGACTCTTTTTCATCTTTTCTGTCCTTTTTTTTTTTACCTAGGCTGTCAGATGCGGATTCGGGCTGAACCGATCACTCTTCAGGAGCGGGAGTCAGCAATCCATTCTATGAACAAGAGAAATCCCCATAAACGGTATTCCAATCGAATTGTATACTACTTTTTGTTCGGATTTAGGCCCCCTCATGTTAGGATCATTTCACCCATCTATTAATATAGCTGTTATTTCTCTTTTTGTTATAAAAAAATATAAAGATCCGACTTCCTGTTCTAGTTACCGGCCACTTTTTTTGATAGGGACTGACCTTGAATTAGCTATATGCTAAAGTACTATCTCGCCGTCTAGGAGAGAAATTTATGGAACAGGCTAGTTCATCTTAACCAAACAGGATTCATCAAATCTCGCTCAGCTTCGGGATAACTTACGCAGGTTATATCATATTATTAATTCAACTAATAGTTTCTCCTCCGCTTGAGCAGTATTATCTCTAAATGCTATAAAAGATTTCGACCAGTTAGAATGGAACTATTTATGGGCGGTTCTACAGCAGTGTATGGAGTTTCATAAATATGATAAAGGTTCCGTGTATGCCAATCCAGCAGCCTCTTTTTTCTCACAGGGTCTGTTTGAAACATCTAAACTTACCTCTTGCAAATCTTTCTTTCTTTTTTTTTTTTTTTTGATTCTTTATTTAGCAAACATTTTTGATTTATAACTTTTTACAGCAGAGCCTGAGATCTGGCCATATACATAATATATATGTGTTATATGTTATAATACAATGTAACAAAACAGTATTAGCGGGATGACAAGTTAAAATCTCAGGATTTCAATAGATGATGTGAAAGATCTGGTGTTTTGGCTGTTTCCGCTGATGGAGATGGACCAGCACAGGCCTTGTCATCTTAAACCATGACTATGTACACAGTGTACGCACAATATACCCAGAGTACTATTCACAGACTCAGAACCTGCAATAGAAATGAAAGTGCAAGTCTTATTTCAAACACTGTCTTTTTAAACCATGACTACCCACACATCAGGCTACAAAAATATAGACCAGGCTTCTGACTCGAGTCACATGACTTTAGTGACTAATTCATATTCAACCGGTTGTCTTACAACAGGATTTATTTTATTTTATTTTATTTTGCAATAGCTCCTAGTATTTGCATGTGTACAGTGTCTAATAATGGGTTATCAGTGTTAGGCTGTGGATAGTTTATGGGGATGCACCATATTAGGATCGACTTCTGTCTCTCTGAAAGGAGGCACAAGTCTTATATACCGACTAACATCGAAAATATCACTGGAGGGCGAATGACAAAAATCCTGCGTGTCTGTACTACCAGAAGATTGTAAGGGTGATGAGACTGATGGAGGTCTAGTATGTGGGGATGCGACTGGCTTTTGAGCCAACTGCTTTGCTTTGAGATCCAATTTACGTATTTGGATATCTCGGTCAGCCTGCGTCTCTACTACACGAAGCCTAATCATTTCCGCCTCACATTCCTGTTTTTTTTAATCAAAAGATGCATTTCCTTTAACTTTAAGGCATACATTAAAATTTGGCAACACAACTGATCAGCAGGAATCACAAACCTAGAATACTAAAATAATTTTTAGGAGTCATACCTAGCATATAGCAAATAGAGAGACATGTGGCAATCATGTGTGAAGTTCTGTTTACAGATGCTTCTTTGAATGTTTCGCCAATCCTCTTTAAATACTCAAATCAAAACAAAACAATCATATATTTAGCATAATAAAAGCTTCAAAGGACCTTTTGCTGGCATATGAAATGACCTGAAATCCATATCTAACCTGGAGTACAAAAAACAACATCTGGCAAAGACCTTATCAGGGGCACAATCCATACCAGAATGGGTTCCTGAGTGTTTGACTTCATGAGGAGATCAAAGTCCACTACAGCTGCAATTTTTCACTGCATGAGAAAATGGGATGTGTGTGAGACATGATGAGGAACTAATTGAGTTGGCAGCCTTTATCATTAAAGATGTCTTTCATGGTGTGAAGCAGCCTTTGATTGAATGAGCAGACTGATATACACAACACAGAAATGAGAAAATAAGACCACTGGATGCAGCGATTGACCAATCAGAATGTTAAAAAATAAAAATGTTGAACGTGTTATGAAACCAAATTTCAAAGTAGCTGTAGTAAAGTAAGATACCAAGTAGTCTGCACCACTAAACCACCGGTAAAAAAAAAAAAGAACAAAAAAATCAGTCTCTTCTTTAAAGTATGCATCATGGCAAAGATGTTGCAGGCAGATGCCCACTACCCACTGATGATGTCTGATAGCTGCAGTAACATCAAGTTTGCTAATGACACCACATTTTAGGCCCTTATCACAACAAATCAGCCCTTATTCATGAAATACCAGACTTTACTGTCTAGTATAAAACCAACAGGACTCAGAAGACAGTGCAAGATCAAGACTTGACTTGTTCCAGTGAACCAACAGCTCAAAAAATGGGTATGTGTTTTATTCATATTATATGTTTTTATATATAACTCTCAGAGTGTAGTAAATGCAAATTTGTGCAAGATACAATCAATGCACACATACAGAGCAATGTAAAAATTATATGAACAAGTCACGGCAAAATATGTTTTTTCATTACTTAATATGTAAAATATAAATAAACCAATTTCAGCTTCATTTTTTTTTAAGTTTAATCGAAAAGATTCAAACAGGCAAGATTTTTAGTTGAAATTACTTTTTCCAATTTTATTATACTCGAACATTTTCAATATCTAGTTTTTCAAACTCAGCAGTTTCTGTGCATTAATGTTTTTATCACAGTTCATTCAGCAAACACATTCTTTCACAATTATTAATATATTTTTCAGTAAAAATCAAGTGATGAAATTGGAATCTGTTTGTAAATCTGTCTGGTCAGTGTCTGGCACATGTATTGATTGCCAACATGCCCATAAAGTGAGAGGTCAGTGCCAAAGGTTTCATACTCAGTAGTATAAAAAAACGGTCATATGGTAATTAAAAAAAAAAAAAAAAAAAAAAACTTTTTCATCTTTTTCTTTTTTTTTGTTCCTCTCCTCCGTGCATTTGATGCTATAGAATATCTGATTAATCAGTATGACTTGAGAACAAACTGAAACACAATTTAATTTTAGGTTTATTTTAGGTTTGACTTGAGAACAAAACTGAACACAAATGGCATTTTGGTGTGATATACTAACTGCATGCAAAAATTATTTTGCACACGAAAACCCCAGAATAAGCTGATGCTTCTGAAACGGGCCCTAAATCAGCCCTCGCTGTGTTTTCTCTCCTCCTTCTTTGTGTAGAAAACACCAGTTCTGAAGCTGAAAACATGACCGGAGGCACAGCACAGAACACCACTATACAGCAAGAGGAATTTACAAGCTTTGACATCTTTTCATTATTCATTTTATTTTCCACTATTGTAGTGGGTCTCATTGGAAATGGGCTTGTCATATTTCTGACTGGCTGCAGAATGAAGACGACCGTCAACTCCATTTGGTTTCTCAACTTGGCGATTGAAGATTTCACATTCATGTTGTCTACGGTCTTAAATCTTCTCTCAACTTTGGGCCAGAGTCAATTACATAAAATAAACATTTTCTTTTTATTTATATTAAGACTAAATATGTATGCTAGTATTTTTTTTCTTGTAGTTATCAGTCTGGACTGATGCCTGTGCACATGGATGGCTGTTTGGGCTAAAAGTAAACGAACTTTACTTAAAGCCAGGATCATCTGCATAACTGTGTGGGTTTCATCCATCGGCTGCAGCATTCCTTCCTTTACATTTGAACTGTTTACTCGTGCATCTCTGATCACATATCATTTTACAGTGGGGTTCCTCATCCCCTTTCTGATCATTGCATCTTCATACACAGCTATTGGAGTACGAATCAAACGCTTCAAAAGTGTAAAGCAGCTCAGGTCGTACCGGGTCATTATAACCATAATCCTGTTTTTTTTTTTTTTATGTTGTTTTCCATACCATGTTTGCAGTTTTTATGCAGTAACTGCAGTAGGAAATAACTGGAGTGATAACAAAGTATTGTTGACAGCAATGATTGTCAGTTTCTACCTGGTTTATCTTAACAGCTGTCTGAACCCCATTCTTTATGTGTTCATGTGTGATGAGTATAAGAAGAAGCTTAAACAGTCTCTGCTGCTGGTGCTGGAGACAGCTTTTGCTGAAGATCATCTGGACTTTAAGGCAGATGCAAAAGAACGAGCAGGACATGAAAACCCAACTGAATTGTTAGATATGTAGAAAACTGTTATCTAAATGATGAACCTGGATCTAATCCAGTATGTTTATAGTCCTTATCTAGCAACTTGTAAAAAACAGAAACTGCAAAATTCATGTTTGGAGCATGACTGTGTATAATGTGTGTTGTTGTAAATTTCATATTTCATATTTTTATTTAGTATAATGAACATTATATATGTTTGTGAAACTTCTCATGAACCTAAATATGCAAAAGCTCATTTTGTTCTGCTGATTTCTGTTTGAACTTTATTCTGAATAAAACCACAGTGTATCATTTTTTTTACCTGCATTTGATGGCAATTTCCTTGGGTTTTCATAACATATAACAAGATAATAAATAAAATATGATTTCACAAATACAAAACTATAAAGATATTGGTTAACAATGTAATCAGTTTAACTGATTATATATCAGACAAAAAATGGAAAAAAATACCAGTTGTCATTATTACAAAATATTAGCACAAAAACGATTATGGAATTTTTATTTCTGAATTGTTTTAGTTGGACATTCATTTAACATTTTTATTTTTATTTTTTAATGTTACTACTGGTTTCAGAACATTTTTAAATGAATGTTCCTACAACAACAACAACAGCAGCAGCAGCAGCAAAAAAAAAAAAAAATAAAAAATAAAAATTCAGAAGTAGCATTTTAATGGGAACTTAATGGTAATGTTAGTTGACTGGTACTGTTTTCATCATAAAAATGTTGTAAATTAACAAATAAAAGTAGCTGTAGTACAGTAAGAAACTAAATAGTCTACACCACTAAACCAAACAAACAAACAAAAAAAAAATATCATTCAATCTCTTCTTAATAATATACATCAGGGGACAAAAAAAACCCTGATTTCGTGCAGATGCCCACTACACACTGTGATGATGTCTGATAGCTGCAGTTACATCAGGTTTGCTAATGACACCACATTTTAGGCCCTTATCAGTAACAACTACAAATTAGCCTATAAGGATATAAAGATTCTCTGCTTATAAAGCTAAAGCTGGACAAAGATCGAGGAGGTTTGCACAGAAACACTCGTCCCGTTCAGACGCACATCTGCATGAACACTAAAGTTAGGGAGGAATGTGCAAAGAAGCCATCGTGGATTAACAACAAACTTCAAGGAATCAGAATCAATCAGGAACATTCATTAAACACCTCTCAACATTTAGCAATTACAGCATTAATGTATAAATGCAGTCTCAAAGAGAGAGCATAATTTTGTGAGATTATTAATTAGTAGTAGGAGAAGTGGTATAGTATTTACATCAATGTTTTCAGTGTGATATTTAAATTTGCAATGCATTTGAATTTAAATATACAAATTTATCTTGGGATTGGGTTCATGTGTATGAATAAATTGAACATAATATTTAAAATACAGATGGAACATTGTTTCACCCAAATACATAAACTTCTTTATATGATGTAGGCTATATGATGTAGCATGTCAGCGCTGCATGGTTAGTGACAAGCGTGGAGAGAGAACAAAACAAAATTTATGTTGTTTATTTTATGTTGTATAATGTCAGCGCTGCATGGTTAGTGAGAAGTTTGGAGAGAGAACCAAAACGAGGATTTGTGAAGAAAAACCTCTGAGAATTTCCAGATAAGCTAAGAGGAGACTGGTTTTCCTTTGCTAAAGTATGGAAACTTTGTTTTGTTTGCTCCTACATTTCCCAGAGGCGCATGCGCGACGCATACGTCTTTCATCTTCCGCCTGAATGTCTTCCGGTTCCCCACAGTCAGCAGAAGTGAGGAAAGGTGTTTATTACGTTTGAAATCTAGATATTTACCTTACAAAAATGCATGGATTTGCTACAGGGGGCCTTTATTCACCCTCCGGAGCCGTGTGAGGGGCGTTTTATTACAGATGTGCGCACTTTATTTCACGTCTTCTGAACAGTTGACAACAAACACTCGCTTACCCCTGTTACACTAAATTCTGTGACCATCGTATTCTGTGACCCTAGTAGGCGCTGTTGTCACTGTTTGGCTTGAACTCGAGCAAACAGGAGAATTGGGTACGCAAACAGCGTACAGGTTCATGGCGCACGTGCACATTGAATGAGCGCGTCTGTACAGTCTGGTCGCGTCAATTCAACGTGCAACCTCCTCTATTGTATAGCCTATCCAGGAAAGAATCTTGGTCTAATATGAACAGTACAGCTGTCACATTAAATTATTTGGATTTATTTATTCATTTTCTTGTACTTTTAAATTGATAAAAATCAACTTTTTTATTTTTTTATTTAAAAAAATCCTCTGCTTATGTTTTAGCCTTAAGTATAATGTAAGCTAATGTAGATACTCCTGAATGTTTTTGAATATGTTTTTTTTTAATTTAAAAAAATCCTCTGCTTATGTTTTAGCCTTAAGTATAATGTAATGTTTATTTAGAAATGCTCGTTATTTCAACAGACTTATTAAACCAATTAAAAATGTCATGAGAATAAATACATCCTGCTGTTTGCAGAGTAGCCTATTTTTGCATTGTGTATGCAACTTAAATATTTAACAAAGTTCATGAAGCTTTTTTTTTTTCATACATACTACATACATACATGTATATATATATATATATATATATATATATATATATATATTATATATATATATAGATATAATATATACATACATGTATATATATATATATATATCTATATATATATATATATATATATATATATATATAAAACCAATGCTTTAATTTGCAATGAAATGGGCTTTATTTTTCAAACAATGTGAATGTAATATCAGGTTAACAGTACCTGTAAACTAAACAAAAAAACTTAAACACTAATAATATTAAGGCAGGGGAGGTGGAGATTCAAATTGATACGCTGCACAGCTGTAGGCCTTCATGGGGTCAGTGTCATGTAATAATGCTTCCAAGATATTTAGGGTGAATATCTGAGATGCAGTAAAACATATAGCTAGCTGTGATACATACAGGTCCTTCTCAAAAAATTAGCATATTGTGAAAAAGTTAATTAATTTCCATAATGTAATGATAAAAATTAAACTTTCATATATTTTAGATTCATTGCACACCAACTGAAATATTTCAGGTCTTTTATTGTTTTTAATACTGATGATTTTGGCATACAGCTCATGAAAACCCAAAATTCCTATCTCAAAAAATTAGCATATCATGAAAAGGTTCTCTAAACGAGCTAATAACCTAATCTTCTGAATCAACTAATTAACTCTAAACACCTGCAAAAGATTCCTGAGGCTTTTAAAAACTCCCAGCCTGGTTCATTACTCAAATCCGCAATCATGGGTAAGACTGCCGACCTGACTGCTGTCCAGAAGGCCATCATTGACACACCCTCAAGCGAGAGGGTAAGACACAGAAAGAAATTTCTGAACGAATAGGCGCTGTTCCCAGAGTGCTGTATCAAGGCACCTCAGTGGGAAGTCTGTGGGAAGGAAAAAGTGTGGCAAAAAACGCTGCACAACGAGAAGAGGTGACAGGACCCCTGAGGAAGATTGTGGAGAAGGACCGATTCCAGACCTTGGGGGACCTGCGGAAGCAGTGGACTGAGTCTGGAGTAGAAACATCCAGAGCCACCGTGCACAGGCGTGTGCTTTTGAACCAGAAACAGCGGCAGAAAGCGCCTGAACCTGGGCTACAGAGAAGCAGCACTGGACTGTGCTCAGTGGTCCAAAGTTGTACTTTTTTCGGATGAAAGCAAATTTTGCATGTCATTCGGAAATCAAGGTGCCAGAGTCTGGAGGAAGACTGGGGAGAAGGAAAATGCCAAAATGCCTGAAGTCCAGTGTCAAGTACCCACAGTCAGTGATGGTCTGGGGTACCATGTCAGCTGCTGGTGTTGGTCCACTGTGTTTTATCAAGGGCAGGGTCAATGCAGCTAGCTATCAGGAGATTTTTGGAGCACTTCATGCTTCCATCTGCTGAAAAGCTTTATGGAGATGAAAGATTTTCGTTTTTCAGCACGACCTGGCACCTGCTCACAGTGCCAAAACCACTGGTAAATGGTTTACTGACCATGGTATTACTGTGCTCAATTGGCCTGCCAACTCTCCTGACCTGAACCCCATAGAGAATCTGTGGGATATTGTGAAGAGAAAGTTGAGAGACGCAAGACCCAACACTCTGGATGAGCTTAAGGCCACTATCGAAGCATCCTGGGGCTTAACACCTCAGCAGCATGCCACAGGCTGATTGCCTCCATGCCACGCCGCATTGAAGCAGTCATTTCTGCAAAAGGATTCCCGACCAAGTATTGAGTGCATAACTGAACATAATTATTTGAAGGTTGACTTTTTTTGTATTAAAAAACACTTTTCTCTTTATTGGTCGGATGAAATATGCTAAATTTTTAGATAGGAATTTTGGGTTTTCATGAGCTGTATGCCAAAATCATCAGTATTAAAACAATAAAAGACCTGAAATATTTCAGTTGGTGTGCAATGAATCTAAAATATATGAAAGTTTAATTTTTATCATTACATTATGGAAAATAATAAACTTTTTCACAATATGCTAATTTTTTGAGACGGACCTGTATACTGTGTATGTCCTCTGAGTAAAAAAGAAAGATTTAACATGCATGAATGGGGCCTAAGAATGATCAGAGCACTGAGATGGACTGTCTTATTCTAAAATTAGCCAAGGTATCAACTGTCTTTGTTTTTTCCCTGTCTTACCTTGTTTCCTCCATAGTATTCTTCTCCCCACAGTGTTGGCACAGCTCGCTAAGGTCAATTGGTCACCATTGGACCAAAAAATATACATATTGAAATAAAACACTAAAATGCTTCAAGAACTATATGAAGATTTTATCATTTAAATAATGTCTCAGTCATGGGAAAAAATAAGTGCTTCCCATGAATATAGTCTATGAATTGGAACATTTTGGAGAAATTTGCACGGTTATACGACAAAATATGTCAATAAATGCTTGATCTGCATTCATTCTATTTATTCTCTGACTTATAAGGCGAAGACTTTAACTGCTTCTTGTGTGATGTTAGCTTCATGAACAATTATAATCGTTGTTGCATTTTGAAACAAAAAATAGGCTATTCTGCAAACAACTGCATTGTTTATTCTCATGATATTTTTATTAAGTTTAATAAGCCTGATGAGTAATCAGCATTTCAACAGAAATATTCCACACAGTCACCTTGTATTTTTTTTAACAAACGGATAAGTAATTGTACAAGCAAATTTGTAGGAGATGGATGCCTAGTTTTTTTTTAAAGAAATAATGTTTTTCTACTGTTTTGGAACAGACAGGAAAACAGGTAAGATGCCTCCATTTTTATTCATTTTTATTTTGTTAGGCTATGATAGTGCTTAAAGTCAGCACTGTTTTGTTTGTTTTTCATCTCTAAAGCTGGTGATGTGGCATTTAGGTGAAAATGAACGGAACGCTCCCACAATAAATGAAAATGAATTGTACTCCTTGTTGCTGATATTCATCTGTTGCATGTTGCTCCTCTCTGCTCCTTCACTGGGCCGTAGCAAAAATCAACAAAAATACAGGTGTCATCCCTGTCTGTTCCAAAACAGGGGCCCATCTTATACAAAGCAATTGCGTACTTATGCATGCAATCAACACATTATCTTTTAAAACTGATACTATAATAATAATAAAGAGAAAAAGGAATTCTACTACAAGCATTGTCTCTCTTTACAGTTTACCTTTTAATACTGATAGAAAAATAATAATAGTAACAACAGAAAAGGTAAAGAGACAAAAGCCAACAAAGTGTTGTGTGTAAAAGTATCTCGACTAGCTTTGAAACAACAACTGCGTCCTCTCAACACATTCAGCTATAATCTCTCAGGATGAGACTTTTAAAAGATGTACACATGCAGAAGAAGCCAATCCACTTCTCCAGAACCTGGAGTAAAGGAGAGAGAGCAACTGGACAGAGAGAAGAGAGACAATGCACAAAAAACATTATTTCACACCATTATTTTTAAAATAGAAAGTACAAATATAAAAACTAAAAGTATTAGAAATGTTAGGTTATTAGTGTATTTTTTTATTTATTTATAAAGTACACAGTGCATTTGGAGTACATCAAAGTCTTTCTGTGTGAAATCCCCTTAGGCTATATATATATGTGTGTGTGTGTGTGTGTGTGTGTGTGTATATATATATATATATATATATATATATATAAATTTTTTGTTTTTATAAAAACACATATATATATGATATTATTTAATTGAGTGACCGAGGTCTTGGATCTTCCTCTCCGTCTGCCCGTTCAACTGCGGATGGTATCCCGATGATAGGCTGACGGGATGCCAAAGTACCGGAAGATGTGGTTGAACATGAGCTCTGCGGTCTCCATGGCAGTAGGCAGTCCCTTTAAAGGAATCAAAGGACAGGATTTAGAGAATCTATCAACAACCACAAAGATACAGGTACAGTCTTTCGAATTTGGTAGGTCCGTGATGAAATCCACCCCTAGGTGTGATCATGGTCGGTTGGGAACAGGCAGTGGTAGGAGTTTGCCAGATGGTAGATGACGTGGACTCTTCGAGATGGCGCATTCCGTACATCCTTGCACATACCTCCTGACATCGGATGCCATGTTGGGCCTCCAGAAGCATTCCTTTAGCAACAAGAGGGTTTCATTGACCCCCGGGTGGCCAGTGCCTAGTGAGGTGTGAGCAGAGTGTATGAGTGGAGTGCGCCATTTCCTGGCGCAGTGAGTTAAGCCTGGCGGGCAACCCGGCGGAGTATTGGTGGAGGCATTGGAGGAGGGTATGGTCTCCGTGGACCAAGTCAAGTCAAGTCAAGTCAACCTTTATTTATATAGCACATTTAAAAACAACAGAGGTTGAGCCAAAGTGCTTTACAAATGAATAAAAATTTTAAAAACAGTTAAAAAACAAAACAAAAAAAAACACATAATTCTATCAACATCAACACATAATTTATAATCTATTCAAAGGCTACAGAGAACAGATATGTCTTCAAGGATGACTTAAAAATGGCTAAAGATGAAGATGACCTCACATAGAGAGGAAGACTATTCCACAATTTCGGACCCCTCACCGAAAAAAGCTTGATCACCCTTAGATTTATAGCGGCAGCGAGGAACCGTCAGTAGCAGTTGGTCACAGGACCTTAGTGCTCTAGTCGGAGAGTAAGGATGTAAAAGATCACTGATGTACTTGGGAGCGAGGCCAGATAATGCTTTGTAAACAAACATCAAAATTTTGAAATCCACCCTAAATTTGACCGGGAGCCAGTGTAAGTTTCTCAGCGCTGGGGTAATGTGATCCCTTTTCCTTAATCCAAGTAACAGTCTGGCTGCAGCATTCTGAACAAGTTGTAAACGAGATAATGCATTTTGGGGCAAGCCACTGTACAATGAATTACAATAATCTAACCTAGATGTAATAAATGAATGGATTACAATTTCCCAAGTATTAGAAGGGGAAGCAAAGATTTAATTTTAGCAATTTGTCTCAGTTGGTAAAAACTGCTTTTTACAACGGCACTAATCTGCTTGTTGAAAAGAAGGGAGGAGTCAAAAATTACTCCAAGGTTCCTCACAGGGTCTTGTATGTTCGATGCTAACGGGCCTAGTTTGACGACTAGTCCAGGTTGACTGGACAAGGAGGATCCAAGAATCACGACTTCCGTTTTGCTCTCATTTAATTGTAAAAAGTTATTTGCCAGCCACTGTTTTATATCTTTAAAACAATTTAATGCATTGTTAGATGCACGGTTCTTGTCTATACTCACGGGAAAAATAAATTTGGGAGTCGTCGGCATAGCAGTGATAGGATATACTATACTTCTGAAAGATGGAACTCAGGGGAAGCATGTACAATGAAAATAACAGGGGTCCCAAAATTGGGGACACCTGAGGGACACCACATTTTAAATGAGACGAAGCAGAAGAGAAATTGGCCATGTTCACAGAAGAAAGTCCTTTCTTTTAAATAGGAAGAAAAACCACTGAAGGGTTGTCCCGATGAATGCCCACCATGCATTCTAAACGTTTCAGAAGAATATCATGATCAATTGTATCAAACGCAGCACTGAGATCTAACAAAAAACTAGGAACACTGGCGAACCTGAATCCATAGATAATAAGATATCGTTTTGACCCTAAGTAATGCAGATTCAGTGCTGTGCAAACATCTGAAACCAGACTGAAATGTATCCAAAATATTAAATGCATTTAAATAGGAGTAGAGCTGAGAGTAGACGACTCTCTCCAAAATCTTTGACATAAAAAGGCAATTTGGAGATCGGTCTGTAATTATCATGTATTGCCGGATCCAGATAAGATTTCTTCAAAAGGGGATGTATAATTGCATGCTTAAAGCTACTGGGCACAATGCCACTTGCTAATGAGCTGTTGACTATAGCTGTCACACTGGCATTAAGTGTCATAAAAAACTTCTTTAAAAAGACGTGTAGGAAGTGAATCCAGCTTATAGCTTGAACACTTCAGCTTAGCGACTATGTCTGCTATTTGTTCTGATGTAACTAGTTCGAAAATTAGTCAGAGAACTGGTAAACTGGAGTAGTTTAAGGTTGATCAAATGGAACAGGTATAATTCCACATTGATTTGCTCAATTTTATGAGATATAAAAGAGTGTAGAAAATAATTCACAGTTCTCTTTTGAAGCTTCCAGAACAATGTTTTCTGTTGGATTTATTTAAAACCGAATTAAATTGTCCTTTAAACAAAACTTTCGGTCTATTTGCATTTTCAGAGATCACTGTAGAAAAATAGTTGGCTTTTGCATCCTTAACAGCTCTCTGATAAGTTGTCAAACATTCTTTTAGGATGCCATAAGAGACTTGAAGCTTATCTTGTTTCCATTTTCGCTCAGCTATTCTGCACTCTTGCCTGAGAGCGCGAGTTTCATCATTTAACCAGGCTGAGAGACACTCTTAATCCTCCTGAACTTAAATGGAGCAACATTATCAAGTGTGAATGTACAAGACTCATTAAAAGCTTCTACCAAAGGATTCTGTATCAAGCCCATTTGA
This sequence comes from Cyprinus carpio, assembly GCF_018340385.1. NCBI lineage: Eukaryota > Metazoa > Chordata > Actinopteri > Cypriniformes > Cyprinidae > Cyprinus > Cyprinus carpio. The sequence goes on along the minus strand of NC_056586.1, from coordinate 26,788,385 downwards.
TACATCATTCGAAAAATACATTTGATAGAATTCTGAAAAAAGATTGGCAGTAGATGAATGGATAGACCTTAATTTACATGAAGGCTGAACGTATGTAGGGCGGGGCAGGTAAACACAGACTCAAATATGAATGAATAATGGTCAGAAATTCCCGAATCTAGAATCTCCAAATTAAACACAGAGAAACCATATGAAAAATATGGCCTGTTTCAGCAAATCAACCAATCACTGTAATCCCAGTGTGGGCGGAGCTTTTATCTCTCTCCCGAGACTCAAATTAATCAGTTATGCCCATCTAGAAACAAAGAGCACCATGGCAGAGGTAGAGTGCCCCCCCCCACAAAAAAAAAAAATAAAAAAAATAAAAACAAGTATAAGTGACACATTTTACACGGCAGACTACACGAAAGTCTTTATAAGTTATCAAACATAATGACAGTCTTGCTTTCCAAGCCGCACTATTTAGTAACAGCTGCTTCAGTGCATTGCCCATGGTGGAGTTAAATGATTACCAAAGGCATGGTAAGGAGTGAGTTGGCCGTTTCATTTTATGTACATATTATTCAAGGCGAATTTGCTACAGGCCATGAAAAACAGCAAACTCTATGGAGCCACAGTTTAAAGTTGCAATGGAAAATAAATAAAAGTAGTTTACATAAATAGTATAAGCTTAGCTTATATAAATAAAAGTAAAGAAGTAATCTACATATTTTAAACATAATTAGCAGATCATTGCATAGAGCCTATGAAAACTTACTTGAGGATAATATTTTATGCTTTTTATATCTTTTAGTAAAATCATGTTCTGTGGTGAAATATCCTATCCTTGTCCTCCTTCCTATTTTTGGGGGGGTTGGGGGGCTTCGGGATACCTCCCTGAAATGACTTTTTGCAGGTTGGGATGTCTGCCAAAGGTTTTGATGGACAGCATACATGGATATTGAAGTCCCCAATAATAAGGAGTCTGTCACCACGAGATACCAGTCCAGAGAGGAAATCCGAAAATTGTTGTATGAAATCCCTTAATGCAATTTACAGGCTTGTAAACAGGCACGCATGAAAACCAGGATCATCGATTTTCTCAATTTTTAACAGCTGGGCCTCAAAGCTGGAATACGTATCCATAGGCAGCCTTTTACATTTAAAAGAGTTCTTAAAAACAGTAGCAACACCGCCTCCACGTCCTGAAGTTCGTGGGGAATTAAGAAAGTTGCAGCCTGGTGGTGTCAGATCCCCCAAGGCCATTTGTTCACCAGGATTTACCCACGTCTCAGTGATAAATAAAAAGTCCAAGGATTGTGATGTAAAAAAGTTGTTGAGAATAAAAGACTTGTTCACTATTGAACGAGTATTAATAAGAGCCATTTTAATGTTGACGCTATCCATGTTTTCCTGAGGAAGAGATGTACGTTTTAGTACGCAGATGTTGCCATGGTCCCGCTTCAAACTACTGTCGCCAGGTGGTGAGCGCCGGTATGATGACCAGATGACTGGTACTGGTCAGTCTGTCGGCTGCAAAAATATCGACGCTTTGACCCTCGACGCGCGATTCCAAGTGCAGCGCAATGATTGTATATTCCATCTGACAAACGATCCGAGGAGTTCATACTCCGCAACTCTCGAAATGAATGAGCCAGTCGGACCCTCCTCATCAGAGAAGTACAAAGAGATCTCTGTTGCGAGTGGCGAGGACAGGTAGTAAAAATTCCGAAAGGACCAAAAAGAAGCAGCAGGGGAGCACAGATCATTTCTCACTGTATCCTCCAGAAAGTCGCACTTAAATTCCACACACGCCGGTCCCAAGATGATGTTCACAATAAAACATACGGCCTAGACTCACGTCACAGTGAGTGCAGCGACAAAGCAATCTCCTTTAAGGCAATCTCAATCCAATGTGAAGTATGAGCATAAATTTCAGGCACATTTTAAGTGTCACTAATCCATGAAGATGAATCTGTAAAACTATATTAAAATTTCCAACTTAAGGACCCAAAAACCAGCGTGGCAGTCAAGTACACCCAGCACGATCCACTCAGGGGAATGGACATTTACCCACATTTGTCATATTGGCCATTGGCAACTACGAATGCTTCACATAATACTGTACATGTGCAAAGAGAAACATCGTAGTCAAGCAGCTGGCTTAGGGGAACGGTACAAGATGATTTGTAGTGCATGAGCATGCAAACATATTGCTGAGTCTTTTGTGGGATTATGTACACACAGCAATTATCTAGTGGTGTGCATAGAGGAGAGTGTGTGTTACCACAGGTGGTTTGTACAGGCCCACCTCACCAGAAGCAGAAAGCACACAAAATTACTGAAATTCGCAGTGTTTCACACACAGCACTCATACAATTCTGTAAATGGATTTGAAGAAGGTTTAATCAATTTTGTGTCTATTTTTCATGTGAAGATGTGTCTTGGCTTCAGCCACAAGACAAAACCGGTTTGTTCAGTCTGAGGTAGTCAGTGGTCGTTCACACTCACGTCTATAGAATAAAGGACTGTGACGAGCAAAATAGCATTAATCCGATCTTTTATGTATATAAAGCAACGTCTTCGGGAAAGTGTTCTCGAAGGTGGTGAATGATTAAACCATGATTTAGTCATTTACTAAGACAATACAAGCACATTTGAGTTGCTACAAGATGCATATGTACGTATTTACATGTATTTCTGATCATTTAAACTATATATTTGGTGATATTTACGCTTTTCTGCAAAGGAACAGGCAAGCTTGCAAATCAGACGGCCCTCTAGCCAATAAGATTGGCTCTTCGTGCTGTTGCATTTCAGTGCCGCGTGCTCTGCTTCAGCACTGCAGAAGTTCCCCAGCCCCAGCCCCAAGCTGAGAGGACTGGGGGCTACAGCGCCTCCATCACCTGCAAGAGGGATCTCATCAGACATTTGTCTGAATTAGTCTGTATAAAATGTCACATTAAAGGTCATTTAGGAGTATCCTACTTCTTTTCACAGAATACGGAGTAGAAGTTTCAATTTAAAAAGACAGTTTGTATTTTCAAAAGTTATTTTGTCACTGTTCCCCAGCATATCTCTACATTATCTACTTTACAGAAGCTTCCCTCACTCTATCCAAAGGCTATTTTACAGATCATCTATGGAAATCTACAGAAATATGATTTAAGGTTCTGAGAAGCAATGCGCAGCTTGATAGCTTGTTTTTGGTGGCTTAAAGTTTAAACCACACATTGTAATGCCTCAGCTAGTTTCACTAGAGGGTCTCCAAAGTATAAAGATCTTGGTTTCTCCACAACTGGAGCAATTTCCTAAGTTACTTGTTTTTCATTCCACTTAGGTGGTTTTCGAGTATAGGATATGCCTTTGTTTATTAATAAAAGTAATAAAATAATTGCATGGAAAATCCGCGAAACATTTTCAACAACTTTTTACCACTTTTTACAAAAACGATTGTAATTAAGAATGGTAATGTTTACATTTCAAGAGCCCAAGTCAATATTAAAAGGGGAGATATATGCTAAATCAACGTACAAAAAATTCTCACATTCAACTCTAATGTTAATAAAATATCAATAAATGTGTACATATCTGCTAGTTGCCTTAGGAGTAAGCTATCTCAAGTTAATAGCAGACCACAGCACTCAATTTAATTCAGCAGATATTTTCAATGCATAAAACTGAAATTGTTATATTGTATTTACATGGCTCATGATAACCTTGGTATTATGCATTCAGCACAAACATGGGCAAAATATTAACCATACATTGTTATACGTTTACAGCAAGCTTTCTATGTTGGACTGTACATCTGAGAGTTGCACTTTTTGTTTAGCTTCCTACAAAACGAAAAAATCTATTACATTTTTAAAACAAAGCGATTATTTTTGACCAAAAGCTCTCTGTATAGTCTCTTTTTAAAGGTGTCTCATGCAAACAAACTCAGAATCATATGTTATAGAGAATAAGAACACTCAGGAAACTCTTTTTGCATGTCCATTTAGCCAGGATCATTTTTATTGCAAATAAATTTCAAAAAATATTTTTAGCCTTTTTTTTTTTCCACTAATTTTCTCTTTTTTTTTTTTTTTTTTTTTTTTAATAAACAAAATCAGAAAAAATCAGAAACACTATGGAGAAAGCAAAAGGACAATTGTACGTCGTGAACCATGCGGTAAATGTGCACTTGAAGTCTTAGTTTTTCTTTTCCCTGTAATTCTCTGGAACAACCTCTGGGGCCATTCAGTGCGCTGGTCATTTGTATTGTGTGACACCGTGATGTGCTATTAATTGGCATAGGGGTACACGCATTAAGGCCAAATATTAAGATAGAAGAATGCACTCCAGAGATGCCGGTCTTACAGAGCTCTCTTATTTTTGCAGATAGTTCTTTGGCAGTATGAGCCTGGAAGCACAGCTACAGCCTCTTCAGCCTGCACACACAGTACAGAAAGTTACACAGTGATCAAAACAAAATCTGGTCTTGGGCCGATTGTCATGCGTATATTGTTTTTTGAGGCCGGTGAACCTTGGAGTGCAGGGACTCTGGAGACTCGAGCATGTGCAGTAGTTCAGAGTTGCAGTAGTTCAGAGAGGACCACAATGGAAATAAGCCTATGGGCTTTTTGTGTTTTTATCCTTTAGAACACTTCGTGTTGATTGTTGTTGTTCAATAAAGTATTCAAACAATCAATCAATCGATCTCCAGCAGCATGCCTGTAATCTTTCCCACAAGAGTCGGATGCGAGGCCTGGATAAGTGGATACAGCTCACAACTTCTGTATGGGTGCAAAACAGGGGTTTTCTGCTCTTTTAATGTAGTCCAGATTTGGGGGCTATAGGGGCCTGGCCTCTCAAGACCGCGGATCGATTCTGTTCTACACCTAAAGAAACAGTAAAGGAAAGACTTTCATTTCTCTACTTAAAGCTATAATGCGTTTAGGTTACCCTCAGCGGGTTTAAGCTAGCAGAGTCGGGATAACATGATGAAAAGCTCCACTTTAATTTAATACCTGCGTGTGTGCAACCCATACCCAGGAGGTTTCTGCTCTTATTTTTGTAATTGAGGCAGTAAGGGCCCTGGCTCTCACATGAACCGCCGTGATTTTGTACTACCTAAAAAAACAGTAAAAGAAAGACCGATATTTTTTATTTAAATGCTCCTAATGGGGGTTGAGGTAGGCAAGACCCGGCCCAGCCGCACCCAGCCTTACTGAGCTGTGCCGAAAACAAAATCGAAAA